>NC_064851.1:33587049-33809549 GCF_024139225.1 Suncus etruscus | reverse complement strand
TTGGGCTTTATTTGTATTAAGAGGCCTAGGTCAGGTAGTTTGCTGAAAAGAAATCTGGGTTTGATGTATTTTTTTTTTCTTTTGAGTCAAGGAGGAACTGTAAAAATAATCACAAATGATAAATGTGAAAATTAAGTTACCACTAGAGTTTATGTTTTACAAGCATAAAATCGACCAGTTTATCTCCCGGTTGATTTAAAACATATTTGATTATTTCTGATAGTTCAAGATGTAATGGCTTGAAAATCTAAATGAAATTTGTAGAGTTACCTTCACTAAGACCTGAGGATTTGAAGATATAACTGTCTGAAAAGATTACTAGATTTCTATTATAGAGAAAATAAGTCTTGAGTCACAGCTTATTGTTCACATCTTCATTAATGTCTCTAATATATTTCTGTCCCTAGAGCAAATTAATGGCATTTTCTCCCTTCTGTATCATATATAGTTAATTTAAACCTAGATTCTTTGATCGTATCTGGATTATAGTGTGACATCTGAGCTTTGAAATCAATTGGTAGTTGTTATGATCATGAAGAATGGCCCATTAAAACAGTTAGTATGTGACAAATAACAACGTTTGTGTTTATTGTGGAAATTTATCAACTAGACAGAGCTCTTATTCCTGAGACCTGAATGAAAGTCTACTTGAACCAACTTATTAATCAGTGCCCTAGTCTTAACAGAACATCTTATTAAAGAGCTCTAGATATATTAAAATTGAACTTTAATGTGAGAAGTTGCTATCCCTGAACTACAGTCACAAAGCACACAATTATTATTGAAGTCTCAAGCCTGTGAAAAATAAAATAAGCCATTTTTTTCCTTCAAGGGACTGTACTGTTATGTCGCAAATCTCTGGCTCAATCAGATACAGTTTGTCATGAGATGTCAGGCTATGCAATTAATGCTTTCTCCTATTCTCCATTTATGGCAAGATCACATACCAAGATAGCATAATAATCTGAAAAGACATAGCGATCTTTTCACTTGTCTATTGTCTATAGACACCTCAGTGAAGAACCTTCTGAAATATGCAAAGCCAATGATAGAAAAAGAAAAAAATGTAAAAGAAAAAAGAGAGAAAAGAAATAGAGAAAAAAGAGAAAAAGGAAGGAAGATGGAAGGAAAGAAGGAAGGAAGGAAGAAGGGAGGAATGAAGGAAGAAAAGAATGAAAGAAGGAGGGAAGGAAGAAGGTAGGAAAGATGAAAAAATTACTTCCATCAATAGAGAAAAGCAAAAAATACATATATTTTGACTGGCAAGAGGTAATATTCTCAGTGAGAGCCTCTGGGCCTCAAAGAAGAAAAAACTGTCACAGCTTTTCCTAGGAAGATTGAAACAGTAGATACTCTTAGTAGCTATGAGTCTTGGTGGTTGGGTGGCGGGTGATCATTTCTCATCGGTAGGTGAAAGTCATCACAAAAGACCCGTACCACTCAGTAGATATCTTCTATTGTCCGGGAGAACAGGGCGGAGAAAGATGCTTGAGGCTAAGTTTAAATACAGTAGGAAAGTAAGCCTTAAATCAGTGACATTTGCATAAGGGTCATATGGAAAAGAATATCAACTTTTAACCTCTGCAGACAATTTATAGCTTGGTGCTAATCTTCATTTCAGTGATCACACTTATTTTTTTAACATCTCAGTAATAGACAATAGCTGTCCTAGGCAATCAATAATCCTTCTGATAAAATGGTGCTAAGTACTTGACCCTTAGCAATAAGCAATTAAATAAATGCTTTGTTTACCCAACACCCCCAGTGAACTGAGTCCCTTTTGATTTCTTCTCAATATTTAGAAACTTAATATCTGAAACTAAATATAATTGTATTGAGAAATAAAACAATAAAACAATCTTTTAAATAGTGTTCAACTATTTTATAATGTGTAGGATGGAGAGACAGTATTACAGGTAAGGTAACTTTCTTTGCATGCAGCTGAGCTAATTACCAGCTCGTATTCTGAGTTCTACCAGCTGTGAGCAGTAAGCACAGAGCCAGGAGTAAGCCCTCACACAGGCATGTTCTCATAGCAAAATTAAATAAATAAATAAATAAGCTTTGGTTTCTGTCTAAAAATTTTCTGTCAAAGAATAGAACCTCTTCTAAGGTAGTTCTTTATTGGGGAAATCTAGTTCTTAAAAATATTTATTTTTCTGCACTGGATTGATTTTGACCTCCTGCTAAATTTTACTTTGTGGGTATGAAAATGGTATTTTGAAGAACTCAAAGCAATCTGCTCTCTTTTGCCTGAAACTTCAGCAAATATTCAATCAACTAGTACAAAAACTGTTTTCATGACTTTTTAAACAACATATTCAGTTTCTTAAACTCATTGTGAACAAAAGAAGACTAAGTTTTGGCTTTATAATTCCTTCAACTTTTCCTCATTAATTCATCTAATTGGCATCTTGCTAGGTATCATATTTTCTTCTACAAACTACATTCCATATAACATAAAATTTTATTGATATTATAACCAAGAAGTTTCTTCGTATCACTTCTGTTGCAAAAACCTCCAGTTGGTTCCCTTTCAGCCTTATACCATTTTTCCAACACTTACACATACCAAGCAAAAATGATCTTTGTAAAAATGTAATATTCCTACCTCATATTTTGTAGAAGGAACCCTTACAGTTCCTCCTTAGAATAGAAGGCTTGGCCTAGTACATCTGGTTGTGGCCCAAAATCAAAAATAAATTAACAGAAGTGTAGAAAACTTATGGGCCTTTTTTTCAAATAGGCTACAATACTCAGGCTCTTCCTTGTTTTCTTCTTCTTCTTCTTCTTCTTCTTCTTCTTCTTCTTCTTCTTCTTCTTCTTCTTCTTCTTCTTCTTCTTCTTCTTCTTCTTCTTCTTCTTCTTCTTCTTCTTCTTCTATTACTATTACTATTATTATTATTAGACTGTACCCAACATATTCTGCTCTTACTCTTGTTTGTCACTCAGGGATCACTCCTGATGAACCCCAATATCATACAGGGTATTAGAATCAATCCCAGGTTGGGTGCTTGCAAGGCAATCAACATACCTCTCTCTTTCTACTATTTCTTCAGCCCCATCACGCCATTCTTCTTTTCTTTATTCATTGTTGTTTATTTTTCAAGTGATTGTTTTTATTTCCTTTTCTTTGACTTTATTAAGTACTTTCCCTTTACTAAAGATGCTGATGATAAGGATTTGTATGGTTATTCTCATAGCTACTAAGTATGAAACTTGCCTCCCCCTTAATTTGATTTGATTTTTTTGTTTTGTTTTGGTGTTTGAGTCACATCCAAAAGTAATCCAGAGATCACGCCTGGAAGGGATCAGGCCACCACATGAAGTGCTGGGGATTGAATGCAAATTGAGCACATGTAAGACAAGTATCCTATCATCTCTTTGGCACTTAATTGAATAAATTATCTCTTGTTCTGGGGCCAGATAGCGTGGAGTTGGGGCATTTGCCTTGCATCCAGAAGGATGGTGGTTGGAATCCCGACATCCCATATGGTCCCCCGAACCTGCCAGGAGCGATTTCTGATCATAGAGCCAGGAGTAACCCCTGAGCGCTGACAGGTGTGAACCCCTTCCAAAACACAACCAAAAAAAAAAAAAAAACCAAACCAAAATATCTCTTGTTCTGAAAACTTCCCTGGCAATAAGTTCCACCATACTATCAGATCAGTTTACTTATATTTTTAGTCTCGCTTTCATTTCTTATCATTTTTAGCTGTCAAATGCTTATTTGTTTTTTTTTTTTTTTTTTTTTTTTTGGTTTTTGGGCCACACCCTGTGACGCTCAGGGGTTACTCCTGGCTATGCGCTCAGAAGTTGCTCCTGGCTTCTTGGGGGACCATATGGGACGCCGGGGGATCGAACCGCGGTCCGTCCTAGGCTAGCGCAGGTAAGGCAGGCACCTTACCTCCAGCGCCACCGCCCGGCCCCTATTTGTGTTTTTTTAAAGTCTTATCTCCTCCTTTTGATTTTTATGGATGAAAGATCAGCTTCTTACCTCATACTAGAGCATAATGCTTGCTCCAGGATGTCAAAATATTTTTTGGAAAATACTTGTAGAGAAACATACTTCTAAAAATCGTATCTACTCAGGCCAGAGAGATAGCATGGAGGTAAGGCATTTGCCTTGCATGCGGAAGGACGGCGGTTTGAATCCCTGCATCTTATATGGTTCCCTGAGCCTGCCAGGAGCTATTTCTGAGTTTAGAACCAGGAGTAATCCCCAAGTGCTGCTGAGTGTGAACCAAAAACAAAACAAACAAACAAACAAACAAAACAAAACAAAACAAAAACAAAATTATATCTACTCTTGGGCTTTTATTTTCTAGGCCAGATACTGAGTTTCTTTGCTATTCCTCATGTGAAATAGTTCTAAACTTCTTTCCAAAATGGCTACATATTTTTGACATAGTATTTTAATAGTATTTATTCTTTTAGCATAAAGGGTTTATAACAATATGTTAAATATGATCAAATAATTGGAGAGTGTAATGGGAATATTCTTCCTACTGTTGTTACAATGCCCATCAATTTAGCACTAATAAGGTAATTTTTTCAGTAATTAGAGTTTATCATTGGTGTGAATTTAATTAATGATAAACTAAACCTAATAAATATTTTTCTCCTAAATTTCCTAGATTAAAAGTACCATTTAAACTTGTGTGTTTACTCCTAGGAATATACCCTAGGAACACAAAAACATATTACAAAAATGTCCTTTGCATTCCTATCTTCAGCACAGCACTATTTACAATAACCAGAATCTCTAAACAACCCAGGTGTCCCCAAACAGATCAGTGGCTAAAGAAACAGTAGTATATCTACACAATGGAATACTATACAGTTATTAGGAAACATTAATTCATGAAATTTGCTTACACATGATGGATATAAAGATTATTATGCTGAGTGAAACGAGAGGGAGAGGATAGAACTGAAAATATCACTCATCTGTGGGCTACATAAAACATAAAAAACAGTGTATAGTAATAAATCCAGAGATAATAAAGATGAGGGCCAGGAGAACCAGTCCATGGAAGGAAGCTGGTCACAAAAAAAAAGTGGTGAATTTAGTTACAATAGAGAAGGGTCTACTGTGACAATGATATTTGGAACTGATCATGCTTGACAAGTACTGAAAGGGAATACAGTGATATGCATTGCATTCCCTCATTAACAATAGTGCAACTCACAGTGTCAGAGGGAGAGGGTGAATGAGAGAGAGAAGGAAGGAGAGGGAGAGGGAGTGAGAGAGAGGTGAGAGGAGAGAGAAGAGAGGAGAGAAGAGAGAAGGAGAGAGAGAAAGAGAGGAAAGGGAGAGAGGTGAGAAAAAGAGGAGAGAGCAAGAAAGAGAGTTAAAGAGACAGAGACAGAGACAGACAGACAGACAGACAGACAGACAGACAGACAGACACAAAATATGAGCCCCAGAGACGGGTTGGTGAATTGGTGGGAGGAAAATAAGGGACATTGGCAGGAAAGTTGCACTAGCAAAGGTGGTATAGATTCTATAACTAAAACCCAACTTTGAACATTTCTGTCACCACAGTGCTTAAATAAAGCAATTATATATAATAAATTAAAAAAATAAAGTGTGTTTAATCTTTTTATTGATATACAGAATTATACACATATTTTGTCTTAAGCTATATTTATCTTATTGACATTGATCCTGTATTTTTTTTTAGTTTTTTAATATGGATAAAGCTTACATTATTTTTACTTAATTTTACTTAACATAAAAAAGTCAAGCATTTAAACGTTACCCTTTCCTTGCTCCAGGTAGGAACTAAGGACTCTCTGTCTTAATATATATATGCATCTTTGTATAAGTATACATACTATGTAATAGATATGCATAATTCATATATAGCAGAATATTATAATATATTGGTGTGTGGGACTGCTGGTGGTAAAATTAGTTAAGCTTGATGAGAAATTTGCATTTTCTGCAGCCATTCTTATCTGTGATGTCTCCTGATTTTTGCTTTTCTTTTGTTTATATCTAAATGGTATTTATAATTATGTGATTCTGGGAGTCATGGCCCATTATGGAAATGTAGGAAACATGCTTTGAATTTGCATAAGAAGCATAAGCATAGAATTTTCTTAAACTAAGTTGCAAAACACATCTTAAAATAGGTAGAGGATATGACCGAAGAAACAGATAACATGAGGACCAAATTTTCAAAAAACACACAAGTAAAGATAATAGTAGTTGGAGAAGGTTGGAAAATCAGAGCAAGTGGATGGAGGCATGCCTTGTATGCCAGAGCCCTGTGTTTGTTCCCCAAGCATGGTCCCTTAAGTACCATCGTGGGTTACCCTAGACACCTAGTCATCCCCTGAACAAAACTGGGTACAAATTAAAAACTAAAAAATAAATCCATAAAAGTAATTGAAGTATTTGAGTGACATTGGATATATGAAACTATGGCAAGAACTTCTTTTATATTTTTTGTAATATAGAGCCAATTTTAAATTATAGGTATGTTAATAGCTGTATTTTCCAAGTTTTAAAACAAACCCTAAATTTAAACGGCCCTATTCAATATTAGTGCTTTGTTATTACTCCATTTGTCTAAACATGCTGCTATCCTAGTGATGGACTCCATTTAATGAATTGTAGGCAAAATTAAGTTTTTGCTCAACAATCTTACTTAGTGAATTATTAGTAGATACAAATATTATTTCCATTTTTCAGATAAACATGTGGCTTAGGGTTAAGCAATAACACCTAATGGGCAGAGCAAGAAAGAGAACATGATTCTTGATTTTATAAAAGGTAATCCTAGATTCTCATTCATGAATATCAATCACCAACATCACAAATAATTTATCATTAAATTGTATTATGCATTTTAATAATTTGATACTGCTACTGACCATATTCATAACCCAAACTACATTAATTTAAAAAATCATAAAACAGGAATAACAGTAATTTATTGTAGTCATCTTTGTTTTTCAGAGGTGAACAGTACTTACCCTGATTTCATTATAGTAATAGCATAATGGATACAAAAAGTTTGGAAATAAATGGTAAATATAAGTTTAGAAAATTTAATGATGTGAATGTAAAACATCCACGTTCTAACATATATATTCCAAATTCTATTTCAGCTGTCATGTTTATCTTATTGGGAAAAATACTTTGAATACGTAGAATTTTGTATTGTTTAATAAACAAATAAGCTTGAAAATTTAAGCTATTTTAAAATAAATATGTATAAGGACTTGTTGCTTACAAATGGTGGTATTCCCCATCAATTTTAAAAAGAATTTTGCTTAGGGATATGTAGATGGCACAGATAGTTAAGGTAGAATGTTTTACATGTAAAAGCTTCAAATTTGATGCTAAGCATGTCCACTTGAGCACTGCCAGGAATACCTTCTCCAACCCCAAATAAAATAAACTGTTTCTCTTTTAAGTCAGCCCCTATAATTTATATATGTAATAGACAGTGCCTTAAGTGACATTTTAAAGGCTATTATACTAAATGCTTTACAACACTGTTTTTACAAATAAGCTTTATTTACTCACCGGCATTTTTTGTCTCTTTGTGCTCAGGGCTTACTCCTAATTTTGCACTTAGGGATCATTTCTGACGGTGTCCTGGGACCATAAATGGTGTTGGAGAGTAAAATGAGGTTGGCTGTATGCAAAGCAAGCACTTTAACTCCTTTGTTATCTCTTATGCTCCATCAACACATATATTTTTTTTTGGGGGGGGGGTTATATCTGGCTGTGCTCAGGGGTTATTCCTGGCTCTATGCTCAGGGTTCACTCCTGGCAGGTTCTGGGTATCATGTTGGATGTCAGGAATCAAACACACATTAGCTGTGTGCAAGGCAAGTCCATTACCTGCAAGTCATATTAGCTGTGTGCAAGGCAAGTCCATTGTTGAGGGTCTGCACCTTCAATAAAATTTAATAAAAACAATTTTTACATTAACAGCTATCTAGATATTAGCAACACAAAATACTATTCTTAGGTGTTTAACAATCTACTATGGAATATAGAAACACCAGTCATTAAACTTCAGAAGGATGCAGTGGGATGTTATACAAAACATGCCATTACAATCAGGTTACAAACCAGCACAGCTTTGAAATGAGATGACTGAGTGCCCTAAGGGTTCCGAGGGATAAAGAGAAGATAGTCACATGCAATTTGTGTTAATATGAAGTTGAAGGATTGGGTAAAATTAACTGAAGTGTAAAGTCAGAAAATAAAGACTTTCTATAAAAATACTTTTTTTTATATTTGGTATTTGTTAATATTTTTGAGCAAGATAAATTTTTAGTGTGGAAAAAAATTTTTTTTTAGAATATGTAGTAGCAAACAGCTTTGATTCTCTACAGATCTTTAGTATAAATCCTAGGACTACAATTCTCATTCAAAATAAATGTATCAGGGCTGGTGAGGTGGCACTAGAGGTAAGGTGTCTATCTTGCAAGCGCTAGCTAAGGAAGGATACACGGTTCGATCCCCCGGTGTCCCATATGGTCCCCCCAAGTCAGGGGCAATTTCTGAGCGCTTAGCCAGGAGTAACCCTTGAGCATCAAATGGGTGTGGCCCGACAACCAAAAAATAAATAAATAAATAAATAAAAAAGATAAAAAGTATCTCCAAAATTTATAAAATTAAAACATGAATCAGTTTCCTAATTGAGATCTACCTCTGTAATAAAAAGCAATCTAGAATAATTTTCTAACTATTAACAAGATAAAAAGTCAAACTATATTTTTATTTTCTCAAGTTGGTTTCTCTGTGCCCTAAATTGAGGCAGAAAAGAGTAAATTAGGTTGTTTATTATACAGCTATCAAAGCATTTGCTATTCAGGGATTGCCTATCTATAAACATTAATATAAATGCAACATGTATACACACACTGCAGAGACACAAATCAAAACAACTTTGGATTGGTCATGGTATTTAATGATTAGTTAACTTTTATTTCTGTATATCACCAGGAAAAAATACTTCATAAACTTACAGAATACAATATATGTTTTCTGGCAGAAATAAGAATTGAATCAACCTTGCAAATACCACGAAACTGCATAAATTCTAATGGTCTCCTTAAAGGCGAGAACATCTGTTTGGTGAGGCTTCATTATTTTTCCTTTTAAAGAAAGAATAAGCCAGAAAATGATAAAATATGATTGGCTTAAAATGCAATATATCCAACTTTAATCATTTTCTAAATCTAAAGATATTTTTAGATGAAAGCAAAGGAGGTCATTTCCAAATCATTTTCTGAAACTTAAGCCTACCCAGAGGAAAGGTAATTTTGTTTGATCCTGCACATCAAGTGAATTTGTTCACCAAACCATTTATTCAAAAGGTAATTAAAATAATGTAAAATTGATCCAATATATGTTAAACAAAATTAACTAATTACAATCTTGGTAAAACTATTTAACCTTTATAGTTCCCATAAAAAATGTTTGATTTTCTTTGAAAAAACAAATATGAGCTTCAAAAAACCCAAGCCTCTTCATCTATTATTATTTTCTTTCTTTTACATTTTGTTCTATTTTGGTAGAGAGGTTGTGGGTGATTTTCTGCTAAGATACCAATAAGCAAATAAAATAGATAGAAAAGTAGAGGGAGAATCAAAGCTTTTTATGGAATTAAGAACACGTGGGAAAAGAAAAAGAAATATTATAAGACTGGCTAATGACTATATTTTCCTGGTTGATTTCCATCATGGTAAGCTTTGATGCTGATGTCTCAGTATTTTAAACCAAGTGTCCAAAGAAAAGAAACATGTATCAATTATTTCCTTCAGGAGTCTTTTATGAACTAAATAAAAATAGACTTCAATTTAGAATACAATCTTATTGCTTTCAATTTACTCATATTATTTTTATATATATACCTTTCAAAGCTAAACAAATGGAAAAATCCTAATTTCATTACCAGTTTTATATATTTTATATATTTTATTCTTGTTTGTTATCACCACATACAGAAATATTGAGTAGATTTCAAGAATTCGATGGACTTATCAGGGTTCTTAAGTGTCTCTGAGAGGTATACAATAATTGTGAAAAAAGAAGAAATGTACTGTGACTGTTCCATTCTTTAAAAGATTTGAAAGAACAAGAAACTACCTTGGGGGAGGAAAAATGGTGGAAGTAGCCAAAGGCCCTTAGGGACTTTCTAATCCACATCTCTATTATTAAATCATTATAACGTGCTACTTTTTTTGGATATAAAATTGTCATATATGTCACTCCTCAAATCAAATGACATTATAGGAGACATCTAGTGGTAAAAGTCTTAAGAGTGGTAACTGTCACTGCTCCACAGAGATGAACAAGTTACAATTGTAATAAAAAGAATCTGTGAATATGATTTTTAGATAGCAATGAAACAAGTCACCTATGATGCCTAGTTACATTGTTGACTCATGATTTCAACATATACAATGATATGGAATCATATGAACAAACCTCTACATCTAATCAGATACTTAAAAATTGAATTGTGACCTTTAATCCACCTTCTTGATTATGAATGACAGTGACCTTTATCTAATTTTAAGCAGACACTCTGATGCAAAAATATGCAAACTACACATGTAAATTCTGAATCAAACTGAAGCTATGCATAAGCTACTGGGGAGAAATTACTTCAGAAGATATTTATATTAAGCCTGAATGAGGGATTTGAGAGTCAGCATAGGAATGGCCAGTTGGAAAAGTTGCAAAACCCATTTATATTTATATATTTAAATATATATTTATGCATTTATATTTTCTTGACTTCTATTTAGAAAACAGATATGTCAGAATACTTATCAATGTGTACTATTCTACTCAGCATTTTAAGGCATTCAGGAAATGATCACCATGTAATGAAATCAAACAAAATTATTTTTTTTCAGAGAGATTGGCAAACTGTGCCTGCATATTCAACTCATTCATTTTGAATCATCTATTTGCTGCACAAAAACCTGTCTCAACCACCACACATGTGGCATGTTGACTTCCTGATACTGTTTTATATTATTAAAGAGAGACCTCTTGCCAGAGAGCAGCTGGCAGTCACTAGTATTTCTAGGATATATTTAGAAAGTTCTATCTCAAAGAAAAAAAAAGTTGAAAGACTACAAGAAGCATGTTTAAATTGAGAATTTAATGAACACCTTGTACAAAGCTACCTCTCTTGATACTCCTTTGCATTTGTTTGTTCCCCTTTTCTGTGGATTAGTACAGTGGTTTTGAGTTAACACTACCACAGGCAAATCCTTCTCAAGCACGGACTAAAATGCAACCTAATCCTGTAATCTACTCCTCCCATCCCTAAACCATTTCATTATATTCAGAGCTATTAATGCAAACTGGACATTGATGCTTCTCAAATTATATTTTGTTTTCTGTATGTATACAGACAAGATTCACACTTCGTAAATTTATTAAATAGGTACACACCTATAGGATCTTATATGATGATTATGTTACAAAAAAAGAGGCTATGGAGAGCTCTCTGCTGTCAGAACCCCACCAAACAATACTTGGCATGAGCATGTACTTTCAGGATTAACAGCAGGGGGTTGTCAGATCACTATATGTGAAATAAACAGATTTACCCTGACAGATAATCAGCATTTTGCACTGCCTTATACATGTTTATCTTCCACTATTGACATAATTACACTAAAAGTGCACTTAATAAAATCTTTCATAAGAAATTAAACAGATTTTAATGATATACTCATAATGGATTGGGGACAGAGTTGAAGAAGAGAAATATCGACACTAGATGTTTTGGGAGAACACATACATGAAGCAATGACGAGGAAATCAATGAACATCAGAAAAAAAATCAATGACAGTCTGTGTTTAAGGAACTCATTTACATAGTTTCCAAAGAAAGCAAAAAAAAAAATCTTTCAAAGCTGGGAAATACCCTCCTGATTTTCTCACATCCCAATGTTTCTGTGAAAATGTTCAGTCTATTAGACCTGAACATAGCAATGAAATAGGTAAGAAAAAAAGAAGACCTTTTAGAATGAGTTTTATATTTGTCTAATTCACTGTAAACTCTTGCAAAAGTTCACAATCTGGCTTTTGAACTTGATTACTGAAAACTTAAGAGTAAGCTGTGCTATTTATTAAAAATAAAAAGCAAGTTCTTTATTGTCATTCATGTGCCTGGGAGCACTGAAAGACATACCTTTTAAGAGTCATAAAAATTAACACATGTTGGTCATTAGGTACCAACCCTAAGGATATTAAATCAGGACCGGTGAAGCAGAGATAGGTAGAAATATATATTTTAAACAAAATACTAACTATAACTCCATCATAGAAAACATTCTTTTTTAAGGATGTGTTATTCAGAGCTATCATATGCCTCACCACAAAAGACCTCAGAATTTTAACTCTGACTCTCTTAGAATACTATGTAGTAAAATTAAGGACTAGTGCTTATTGACTCACAACTCTGTTTTTGTTGTTGTTCTGCTGTTGTTAGCTACAAAATACAAGTACAACAAATAAATATATCTATGAGTGGGACCAGAGTAATGTAACCTTGATTTTAAAAGAAAAAAAAAAGAATTAGGAAATCAAACTACTTCTGTGAACTCAATAATTTTGCTCCACACAGCAGATATTATTTTACTGTGAAACTAAGAAGTATGCATTTTGTATTTCAGTTTATTGATGAGGATGTTGAAATTCAGCAATTAAAATATTTCTAGAACTGGGATTCTAACGCATATCTGTCTATCTGAAGCTAGTGCTCTTAGGTTTTCATTATGCTTCCTCTGTAAATTTAGTTCACATGACTTTACATGCCTTTGATTTTCATTTTCCAATCAAGGATGCAGAAATTAAAACCATTGCCTGGTATCCTTTTCATCAATTAGGAGTAAGTATCTAAGTAGCCACGGTCACCCGCAGGCTGCTCTGCCATCTGAATCCAAATTCCCAGTAGCCAATATGCAATGACTTTTCGTTGGATAATCAGAAGAATTCCTCAAAAATAATCCTTAACAACTCCGTAGGCAAGAGCATGTAAATGAAATGACTGAGAGTTGAAACAACAAAATGCCTGTAGCAGGAGGTGAGGGAACCCCAAAGGGAAGGCCAGCCATATGTTTAATGTCTTTACCATAACTCTTTGTTTCCTTGGGACCTTAAGCTCAGATAGGGATGGATAGGAAACCTACTTACTATCGTGGTGAGTGAATTCCAGGTTGCTTTTCCTGTTTTGCTTTTGCCAAAGCTTCTTCTTGAAACCTGTGTCTTATTACCTGAACCTCAGGCCTTTCCAACATTGTATTGCCTGACAGTCATTGTACTTTTGAAGTGGCCATGACACCTACTTTCTCATGGTCCTCTCTCCCTGCTTAGCTGTTGATATTTGCTTGATTAAGACAGGATATATCAAATTCCTTTTAGAGTTTGATTTATGATAGCAGGCTCACTCTATGGAATTTCTGACTGGATTAAGTATTTTATAGTTTGCCTTAAAAATAAACCATATTTTTCACATTCTCTCTACATTCATCCATTTTAGGAAGGTCCCCAAATCTGCTTACTACATATATCAGTGGGCAAAAATTCAAACTGAATTTTTTCTTTAATTTATTATTTTGGTTTTAATTTTACTATATGAATATTTAATGATAAAATTTGAATCTCTGTAAAAAGATTCATGAAGAAATTCAAGTCTGTAGATGTAATACAGGAATTAAGGCTTTGTAGTTTGATATCTGGCATCATATATAGACTACTCTACACCCCGCTCCTATGAACTGTGAAGAATCATTCCTGAGCATAGAAGCAAGAAAGACCTGAGCACCACAAGGTGTGGCCTCTGAACTAAACAAAGCAAATGAATATTCTACAATGGAAGGACTGAATTCTATAACACCTTGAAAATTCTTCTCTCCTATCTCTGTGCTTCTCATTCCTATCTCTCCATCCCCTTTTGGTCTTAGTTTCTCTTGGTCTTTTTCATTTTTTTGCTCTTGCCTTTCTTTATAGTTCATTTACTAATGAACCTCCTTTTAATATTCTAAATAAAAAAAATCACACATATATATGATATAAATTAGAAAAATCTCTTTTCCTGTGTGATTTCAAAAAATTAGCATTTGCAAACTTCCACATGCTGTCAGAGGATAGATCTGATATTTAAAAATAGCAAAGTCTTAGAAAATTCTTTAGTTTGATGTCCCCATATTTTTTTGCCCCAAAACAAATGTTTAAGAATATATAACTTAAATAGATTTTTGAAATTTTAATTCAGCATTTAAATATTAATCAAGACCAGCTTCTAGATTTAACACTAAGCAGAGGTTATTAAAGTTTATTATATTTACTCTCAAATTAGTTTAAAATCTATTTGGGATACAGATTTGATAAAAACTTTGAGACAATATGAGAAAAGAACACAATTGGAAATTGACTTATGTGATATAAATTGTAACTGCTGTGAATATACAGAGAAGTATCAAGGATGAGAAAGAACAGCTGATTAATTTTTCTGGTAGAGAATTGATAAAATAGTAAAAGACAAAACATTTTCAATACTTGTTTATGGCTTTTACAAAAATCCCCTAACCAACAACAACAAACAAAAACAATACCCCAAACTATGAAAATATTACCTAATTAAATTTTATTTTTGAGCTTAAATGTTTTTTAATGGTCTCTTCTGAATTGTTTACTAATATATTTGAAAATAATGTATGTTAGTATTTTATTTCCTATCTCTACAGTGAAAACTTTGATTTTTAACCCTATGAAGCTGGTATCTCTGATAGAAAATTTAGTCATACAATTTGAAAATATGACAATGGGAGTATCATTCTTCAGCTAGTTTTAGGTTAATTTTAACTCCTTTGTATGATTATATTAACATGTTAGCTCATAACCACCCTGTCCTATTACCCTCTTTAATCTTTGCATTCTTTAATGCTGGAGAATAGCAACCTAAGTAATAGAGAAATAAAAGCTGAAAGAAATTTCTCAGAAACCCAAGAACTCATTCAGTAAGAGATGATAGAAGAGCAAACTCAAATTTAAATTAATTCTTCACCTTTCTGTACCGATAGTCAATGTACAACTTAGTTAATCTGGGCAAAACTGGTATATTAAATTACTTTTAAGATATGCAATCTGCCTATAACACATAGGGGATCTGGATATATAGAGTCATTCATTTGCTTGATATTTCAAATAAGATCTAAAAAGATTACTGAGATCATAAAATGGTATCAACAGTCTTCTTTTTTTTTACTTCAAAATTGTCCCTTTCTCTATTTCATTGACCCTTGCTACCCTTATTTCTGCCACTTGGTTTGTGTTAATATTGTCCAGATATATGTTTACATTACCTATGTGTTTCCCAAGGTCAAATGAACAATAGTCATCTGAGCTTCCAATGAAGCACATATATAATAGTTCATCTTCTCATACTGGGAGTAAAAACAGTGGGAGACAATTAAACATAGCCCCAAATAAACTGAATGTATAGCTACACACACTTCCTTGATTGACTTGCTCTTGTCCTTTCTTCATATGAAGATAACACCTCTGACACAAGGACAATGAATGACTGATCAGTGTTTTAGAACCAGACAATTTCATGTGGTATTTTTACTTCATTTGTTTTCCTAATGTGTATTTCAATTGGGTGATCTTTATTAAAATTTGCACCGTAAAAAAAAGAAAAAAAGGCAAGAAAAGGTTTTTTTTTTTTTTTCTCTATCCAGCAGAATGTGAAAAAAAAAAAGTTTAGGGCAGAACAATATGTTTTGTTTTGTTTTAATGAAAGCAGTTTGCTTGATAATTTTAATTATTATCAGAATTTCAATGGAGTTGAATGTAAAAGGGAGTTAGATAAAGCCTCAGGTTAATTTCCATCATTACCCAGAACTTTATACGACACAAAATTCCAAATATATAAAGTGATGTCAATCTTGTTCTTTAGACAAAAAAATAAAAAAAAGAAGTGCTTATAACAGGGGAGGGGAAATGCTTCAGACTGTCAGTAGACATGTAGGTCAATTACAGATTTGAGTTAGTTCTTAACTCCTTGAGGTAAAAGTCCAATGTTCAGCAAGAGAAACTTTTTTTCTGATGTAAATTAAATAAGACAATTTAAAAAATGCTATCATAGGGCCTGGAGAGATAACACAGCGGCGTTTGCCTTGCAAGTAGCCGATCCAGGACCAAAGGTGGTTGGTTCGAATCCCAGTGTCCCATATGGTCCCCCATGCCTTCCAGGAGCTATTTCTGAGCAGACAGCCAGGAGTAACCCCTGAGCAATGCTGGGTGTGGCCCAGAAACCAAAAAAAAAAAGAAAAAATGCTATCATAATAATACAGGAAAGTAAAGTGGAAAAGATCAAGAATCTGATAGCTATTTAAATTGAGATTACAAATAAAATATTTTGTTTGCTATTGAGGTTGATACCATTAATATATTTAATGACCTGAGTTAATTAACTATTAGAGATGGTGGGGTATTTTAAGGCTGTATTAGAATAAATGAGCTCAAACCCAACTAAGTAACATTGGATATGTTACTGAGCCTCTCTGCACCCTGGTATCTTTCTCTCTGAAATATGATGATTGCTTAGACTGTATAGAGTTGTATAAAGTTAAGACAAATGATGAAATTGGAGTCCATAGTTTTCATTTAATACTAAAATCCATCTATACATTGAAATGACTCTAATATTTTGAAAAATGTATATATGCTAAATTCACCCTCAGAATTTTAGGGTATCTGCTGACAAACCACAACGTTTCTCTTGCCTTACAAGTTTATTTGCCCTCTTGAACTCCCTTGAAGTTGTAGAGAACTTCACAATGCCCTCCCACAGCATCACTCTAAGGGGATAATTTATCTTTTTAATTGTAACCAGTAAAAGCAGTAGAAAAAAAAAAGTACAGTGGGAATGACAACATATTATACACAGCCACATATTATTTTAGTTCTACAGATTCTGCAACAAAGTACATTAAAGTAAAGATGTAACTTATTTTGAGAAGTTGCTTGAGTAGAATAACATATTTACAGATAAAGCAAAAATAAATCTATGGGGTTGAAGGTATGAACATTCTATTCAGGTTGCTAAGGTAAAAATCTATCTTGAAGCATGCAAGTTAGGTCTTTGGAGAATTTACTAGAAGGCTTGCAAAAATTGTGAAAGTCTATAAAATAATACTTTTGAAACCAGTTTGAGAATTGATGTTTTGAGATTCAATGAAGAACGGTCACAGGATGATCTAATATTTGTAATTTAGTTGAAAAGAGAATATTAGTTGTCTGCATTTTTTCCTCAAAGATATTCTGGTCACTTTATTTATCTATCCTTAGCTTCCTTGCTAGTAGTGTTACATGGCGTTCCTTTGTTCTGAAAGGGCATTTCTTCCTTTAGTTTCAGACTAGTCTCAACTTCACATAACCAGGCAATCCACACACCTTTCCATTTGTTAGGGTTTCTCTGTATTGGGTGTTTTTCTCAAACTGGGCATAAATATGAAACCTCTACCTCTATCTTTAGTGGCAAATCTTTTCTTTCCCTGTAAGACTAAATATGTGAATGGAATCCTCTAGTGACATGTCTGGAAAGAAGATATTCAGGAACAAGCACATGATTTGAATAGATAAATTCAATTAGTCCTTCCTGGAAAGCCTCAGTTTACTTTGCAACTCAGTATTTCAAAGAGTTTTAAAGAGATTCTAACTACTGGGTAAAAAGTAAGTCAAATGTTTCTTCCCTCACTCTGAAGAGCTTTTATTACTCAATGCTACAATATATATATATTTTTTTTTCTTCTGTTGCTATCTTAGCAAAGTAGCCTGCATACCAATCAGATCACTAAAATGTCATGAAGCAGGACATATTTATCTGTTAAATTCTATGTACAGTAACCTAACAAATGCCAGGGACATAAGGATTGCCCTCTGCTCAGTAATACTTGTGTAGATGTCTTCTTTATGCTAACAATGACAGGAATTCATGCCGTGTACTGGAGTCAAAAAACAGAGTGCATTTTTTTTCAAAAGCCTCTGTATCAAAAACAAAAAGAACTACAAAATTTTGGCACTGAGATATTTTATGTGTATAATAATTTTTCCTTCAAACTCCACTAACTGTAAGTATCTATCTAGAAGATGAAATATAAGATTTATGATATTTGAACTACTCAGTCTACCAGAGTATCATTTTTTCCCCTTCTTTTCAGGACTGTCAACTTTGTTTACTGTTTATGTTTCATTCTACCACAGACAAAAGATTAAGTAGTCTTGTCAAAGTCCCATGTCAAATCTTTTTAGAAAAATAAGACAATACATGTTAAATTACATAAATAAGAAATGCTTATAAAAATAGAAATATAAATTGAAACTAGAACATTCTAATGATATTTGTACTAATCAACTCTTTTTTAAAGGCTATAATCTTATGACATTTAGTACTTTAAATGGAAATGACCAACGAATGATTAAAATATCATTACATGTAACTTCAAGGAAATACATATTAAGTAATGTAAACCTAGGAATTGCTCCCATAAATCAGCAAGGCTATCAAGTCTGCTAGTCTTTTGCATGCATTTTTAATCAAAAATAACCATTTAACTATTGAAATTAGTATTAAAAATTATATTAACACTATTGTACAATAGCTTTATTTAGCCTGCTACATTAAACTTTTTTTGTAATGCAGTTTGTACTTCAAAACAATATAGTATGTATAGTGACAGTCACTGAATACTAATTGTAATACTTCTGCATAGTCTAGTAACAATTTATGAATTGTGAAGTATAAATCTATTTGACAAGCTGTTAGCAATAAGGCCTTCAGTTTCTTGCTTTGCACCAGAATAAAGTAAAATCTTTTTTTTTTCTTGGTGTTGTTATAAACATTTCAACAGTTAGGTCTTTTTTTTTTTTTACAGAAAATGATGCGGCAGGAAGATTCCAGGATTCAGGGGGAAAAAATCTTACTTAACACAGCTGAATTTTTCACGTGGCTATTATTGTCCAGGAAATAACATTAATTAAGACAGATTGAGAGATTTTTTGTTTTTAAACAGGGAAACTTGATAGAGGATTGTATATCTCGATGAGAGAGTGGACACTGTAATCTTTCAGACATTGTAAAACTGAAGCTGGCTGCAGGGAAAATAAACATTACAATACTCGGCACTTAAACAATTGTACCTATAAGGTTAAGTAACAAAAGCGTGAGGCACCTGGAATCACAGATTAGGTACAGAATTTATACCTTATGCCAGCAACAATATAAAACATTCAAGTGACATTAATAATGAGCAGACAGTGGAGGCATTACACACGGTCTTTAGAAGAATCAGACTTCCTACCTTTGAAAGACAGATGGAGGTAAGTTCCTTTACCAAAAAAAAAAAAAAGTTGTAAGTAAAGCCAGGCAGCAGTTGCAGTAAATTGAGTCCTTTCAGTCACTGTATACATACAGCAGTTCTGCAATAAGGGGAAAATATAATGGGAGGAGCGGCTGTGAACGAGTGACCTCCTCAAGCTGAGTCCTCTCTCTGAACCAAGCATTGAAAGCCACTGCTCCTGATTTGCATGGATTATCTCCACTTGAACAGATACAGAGCAGATACATTTAAATTGAGCTGGCACAATGGCAACAAAAAAAATGGAAGAGTGAATGAATGAGGGACAGTACCAGAGAGGAAGAGAGAAAGAGAAACAGACATGAGATCGGAGAGCGTGGATAAGCTGGTTCTTGCAGAACTGTGTCTCAGAAGAGCTACAGCTCCCTCTTCATGTCACAGTTGTAAGATAAGAAATGTTGTCATTAAGAAATGGTTAATCATAGGGAAAAATATACAGAGATTAACTGATACTATTTCTGATCCGATTTTTATGAGTATTTTAGGATTCTTTCTGTGTTATTGTCAGAATTTTAGGTGGGATATTAAAAATCTTTCATTAGGAGCAGGTAAACAAATTTGGATAAAACTCAGATCCAAATGATACCCAAGCTTGGACTTGATTGGCATATCTGTCAATGAAGGAACAGAGACAATTTGTTACCTACAATATTATTTTAGATAAAATCAAAGCCTGTAACTTTTAAAGAGCTAGTGCATAACTTTAATGTAAGAAAAATATTTCAATATTTATTATTGATTATCTGAAAGAATATAAATGTATGATAAATGGACTCTAAAAATCTCTTCAAGTTATTGCCTTCCCACTTCCCCATGTTTCTTGCTAGCATAGCGGAAAAGAAGATTGCATTCTTTATGTATGATACAGAGATTCTTTAAATATACAATTATTGGCTTTTGTAGTCAGCAGCGTCAAACTATATATATATATATATATATATATATATATATATATATATATATTATTTTCTCATATAAAAATGAGAAAAGGGAGGGAGGCATGATTATAACTCTGGTTAGCAGTCACTCAATAATTTTATGGCAGATCTCAGAAGAAAAGAATAACCTTCATTTAGCAAGTTAACACTGAAGCTGCCTTCTCTTTGTGTAAAGGTGTCTGTGATGCCCAAACACTTGGGCAATTAGGTCAATTCAGAGAAAAAAAAATCAGTCAAATCAGTGGGTTGATCAAATTGATCATTGCCTTGGGGAAGCCAGTATTAACTTGGTGAGTACCAAATAACATCAGTTCAATATGCCACAACAAATGATTTAAAATACTTTTTATAAACACATGAACAACATTCATAGAGGATGGTAAAGAGACCAGATAGATTTTTTTTGTTGCTGTTGGGAATTCACATCCTGTCCGAAAACATAAAGAATTCAAACACACTATACTTATAGGAACTATGACTCGATGGGCAAAAATGATACTTTAAAAGGAATCTCAAGGAAAATGCCAGTACACATTTCCATGAGATTTAGTAGAGATCTGGAATGTCTGAAGTGCAGACTTGGTGACTATAACAGTGTTTAGGAAACAATTGCTTGAAAGTAAAAGGGTGAAAACAATAGTTATTTTATGTCTCTGACATCCAATAGTCTGATTGCTCCCTGAGTGATTTTTTTTTTGGGGGTATCAATTTGAACAAAGCCAGTGTACAGGCTGGAATTAGAATACTATTGTCATCATAATATCCTTTTTATGTTGTAAATTCTTTGGAGTCAGGAGATCAAATTATATTCTTTTGAAATATCTTCCCCAGTAATATAAACATGTCATTTACAGGTTTCAGAAATTTCATAAATTTTCTAGAAAAGATGGAAAAAGCATCAAAATATTACATTATTTTCACCAATTAATAAAAAAGAGATAAAAATTACATAGTTTCAGAGCTGGAGTAATACTACAATGGGTGGGCATTTTCCTTGAATATATATTTGCACTGAGTTCAATCCCTGACATGCAATCTAGTCCTTACAGCATTGCCAGAAGTGATCCTTGTGTGTAGTGTTAGGAGTAAAGCCTGAGAAATGCAGGGCATGGCCCCCCAAAAACAAGTTATAGTTTTTTGGACCTCATGAAAAAATAAAAGGAAATAAAAATTATAAAATAAATATATTGTTAAGTAGTGTAGCAAGATAGTAGTGCCAGAATATATATATATATATATATATATATATATATATAATCATGTTTAAGCTTCATTTGGATTCACTACTTTATGTCAGAGGAACTTCCCAGAAGTTATGTTTAGAAATTGAGTCACAACTTCTAGACACGAATACTAACTCAAACAATAATGAATTCTTAAACCATTGGGAGACTACTTCATGTTTTTTGTATAATGAATAAATTAAAATGATATTTATTATATGATTTCTTATAAAAATAAAGGTAAGGCTTAGCACAACATTTGAGTAAATAGATGGTCAGTGTATGCTTTGCTAACTATCAGAAATCTATTTCAGTGAAATTTTATCTGTCTATTTGAACTGAGATATACTCTTCTGATGTTTATTTGGATGAAGAAAAAAATGTTTGTGTCTTTTGTATTTCTGGGTGTTGTATGAGACGTCCTCATTTCTATTCTCAAAACTAGAAGAAATGGTGCTTCTACCTTTTTATAAAAGACAGAAATAGAAATACTATTCTCAGGAGAGCTAGAGTGTTATAGTCGCAGATCCAACCTTCTGTAGTGGAACAGAAAATGGCTTGTGTAGTACAATATGAAGGGCACCCAGAAGCTTCATCCAGAAATATCTTCCCATCTGTCCCCTCCTATTTGCTGAAATGCCACCATTAGGGCTTTATTTCTCTATGTCTTTCTGCCTGTCTATTCCCTTCTCCGAAGCCCATATCATTGGCAGAATGAACACATTAACAAGTTTACACTTAAAGTAGCATACTAATTCATAGTAGTTTTAATTATTCAAAGTTACTTAATTCTTGTAACTAGCTGAACATTAGCAATGTCAAAGAAGAGCCAGACTTCAATGAAGGTGGAGAGAAAATTCATTTAGTATGTGAATGTGTGGGATGAAGTTCTAATGAGGATGGTGATATATGAAGTTGGTCTGCTCTTACATCTGCATGTATATGAGTGATCCAGCAACAAGCAAGCTCTCATTGAGTAACATGAGTTGCTGGACCCATTCATTTAACAAAAAATGCGTGGATTACTTTGTTAGCAAGAATCTGGGATAGTGGCTCGTGTGTGTATACGTAGTGTATGTTGTGTGTGTTTATCCTAGATTTGTAACGGATTTATTGTAGTATTAGAAATAAGCACAAAGGAAAAAAAAAGTGCAGAGGAAAAGAAGGCAAAGCTTACTAGAGATAATTTTGAGGGATTTTACTTATCACATAATACTTGGTGGCACTCTTGAATTCAGAATGGGGAGGCATTTGGGCTGTAAGGGCTGAAGGAAGGGAGGGCTCCAGATGTGCTCCAGATGGAGTGAATGCAGGTACCAAATAGGTGGGAAGGAAAACCAGCTTGGAAAATGAATGAGTGTACTCAGATACAGAGTAGAAGAGAGAATGGGAAATGAGGAGAGGAGTGAGTGGAATGTTAGGAAAGGCTTAAGGAGGTCACAGAGACACAAGGTTTAAGTGCAGCAGGTAATTTGAACCTCTGTGCTGTGGTTTTTGACCTTTGTCCTTCTTTAGCATCTGTGTGCATGAAGTATACATTCATCTGTGCTGCCTGTCCTGGGAAACATATACAAAGGACAGTCGTTAAGTGACAGGGGTTACTGTTCCTATTGAGAAAAGGAGATAGATACATTGCTTGTTATAGGTTGAATATTTAATAAACTGAAATATTCAAAAATTGTTTTTGAGGGCCTGTTATTGATTTTCTAACCTAAAATATTGTAGGGGATGTTCCTAAGTGAATTAAAATTAATTGTCTTTGGAGACTTTGGGATATAGCATGTAAGGGTAGGAATCACAGCTGGATCCCCAAAACTCATTTAGCTTATAAAAATACAGCACTTTAAAATCCTTAGTGAGACAGATTACCAGCATTAATGCCATTAACACTACTGATGGTTAATAATTAGAAAATTATATTTATAAAAATGAACATGATACGAGTCAAACCAAATACCAAACCTCTCAACCCTAATATAAAACATTGACTATAAACGTCCTATTCTCTTCTGTTGCTTGAATCTTAGTAATTTTGTCATATTTATCCTGAAAATATTGAAATTTATACAATTAACCCAAGAATGACAAATTGCTTCTTGTAAATATTACACTTACAGTAAAATTCACTGTAAGATAAATGATTTGATAGATACTGGACTTAATAGTGGGAAATATATATGAATTCTAATAAGGACTGGATCATGCTTAAAAACAATTCATAACTGTCAATTTCCCATAAACACAATGACAAATAAAACCTCCAAAAGGTTGTCCAAACCACAAATGATTAAAAAATTATGCTGATTAACAGAATGTTGAATACATTAGGGTTGTCTTAAATTATCTTTCAATTGCAGTATTCATTCCCCAATCCTCCTTTACAGAAAGAGCTCAGTTTCATTCAGCATTTGACTCTTAAATAGATTTTAGGATATGCACCACTTAGATCATTTTACTTCAAGAAAATATTTGGGGTCCAGTAGCAGAGTGTAGTTAGATGACAGGCTTCAGCTATTAGTTTCCTCACAGTTCACAGAGGCAGCCCTTGAGTAACAGCTGAGTATAATCACCTTCTGAAACCTGCATTCTTCTGTTCAGTACAGGGCTCTATAGATTGGTCAAGACTTAGTCAGATATCACTGTGGTATGAAGTTTTCCCTACACAACTCTGCTTTTTCCATCACTTGACTTTAAAGGCTTAAGTCTCTGCTATAACTCTACACCCTGCACTTCTCTCCAACTCAGATTCCCAAAAGATACAAGATCCTGGTTGCCACATTTTTTTTTACTCCACACAGAGCCAGCTTTTCATTCTTTATCTTATTCCATCCTTTCCATTTCCAAAAGAGCTGAGCACTGACTTTTCACATATCATAGGATTTCTAGGTAGCACCTTACTACATTTCGCTTTTCCAGATGTTGTTCTTGGAACAAGGAGAGAGTTTGGGGAGAGCTAAAGGTTCTCCAGAGCTATTCTCACTTAATTGCTTCTCAGATTACCACTTTGTTTCCACACCTCTGGTGTACTGAGTACAACACTTAGGCATACCACCAAACACAGAGTTGAATAGACCAATAGACATATTAGACTAACTGCAACAGACAGACAAGCAACACAAACAACACGTTGATGCATTTAGATCAATAATGCTCTGGAAGATATTCAGGTTCAATGCCAAAAGAAATACACACATTAAGGCGAGGTTGAAAGATGTAAGAGAATTCAAAAGTAGCTAGCTTGTGGGTAGGGTAGTGGGCATACTTTAGGGTATATGGAACAGAGCAATGAATGAGATTTTAAATCTTTAAATTAAATTCTTATCTCTATGGCCAGGGACTTAGATGTTTACATTGTAAAAACTAAAAATTTCCACTATATTCCTTTTATAAAACATTTGAAGTTTCCTGGACAATGGCTTTAACAATAAAGGCAATTCACAGTTATTGAAATGAATCCTTAGGATTAAAACTCTTTAAAGGGTATCTATAAAGAAGAAGAATGTTTAAAAATGTTTTCTTTTGAAAACGTGTTTTCTCTAACATTTTTTTGCCTAGCATTCCCCCTGGGGAAACTCAGGAGAACTTGTATGAGTAAAAAAAATTACGTAAACTTTTAACCTTAAAGAACAATTTATGGGTTTCCATAATACCTGCTATAATTCAACATGTGTATCTACTAGAATATACAAATGAAACTATCCAAGGAAAACTAAAAAGAATTATTCTAGGCTAATATAAATGAAGTGAATATATATCTCTTTTAATAAGTCTTTTTAGAGTCAGATTAAGGCACTTGCCTAACATGCAGCTGACCCTGGTTCAGTGTCTTTTACCATATATGGACTCCTGATGGCCACCTGGAGTGGACCCTCTGTACATAGCCAGAAGTACCTCCTGAACACTGCTGAGTGTGGTCATTAAATTTGTAGCAATTAGTTAAAAAATGAATATTATCCCACCACCCATGATTTCTCTTCTATTCTGGTGTAAAACACAGTTGCCTAAGTTCTTGTATTGACTTTAAGGCTCTACCTCCATTCTCTTTCTTCCACTTCTTCCACTTCTGGTGGATTCTCCACTACTCTCTCCATTGGAGACTTTCTGCCTTGCTCAAGTTCTTCAAGCACTTGAGGCATGTATCCATTCCCTCAGATACCTTTTTACATGACCCAGAAATTTTCTAAAATGTCCCTTATGCAAGAAGAATTTCATGATCACTCTTAAAGTTCATTTTTTTTTAGATGTAGCAAAGCTTATTGGAAAGTTAAAGAGAAAGAAAATGAACTTTTCACGTGAGGAGGGACTTAGTATAGGACTACGTTTCATCACTCTTAAAATTCTACCACTGTCCATTTTCTCTGTTCTTCTGTTTTACTTCTCTATATTGTTTCAATTCTCTGACCTAAAATTTAGGCTGTCTATTCATATATAGCTTCCAAAATAAAATGTGTGCTACAGGATATTTTTAAAAACATTTCCTCATTGCCTTATGTCCAATATTTAAGGAGAGATATCAGTAAAAATTTGTTCAGTTTTGTTAATATTTGCTTTTTTGTTTTGTTTTTGGGTCACATCAGGCAGCACTCAAGAGATACTCCTGGCTCTATGCTCAGGAATTGCTCCTGGCAGGCTCGAGGGACCATATGGATGCCGGGATTTGAACCACCATCCTTCTGCATACAAGCGAAACGCCCTACCTCCATGCTATCTCTCCGGCTGATGATTTGCTTATTACTGAAGAAATTATATGAGAAATTTGGAATTCCTGACTTTATCTATTTCTGAAGATTATTTATAAATCTCTCCAAAATTCTCATTAGCTGCTGGATAGGATTTATGTTGTTAAATCTCTGGAGTAGAGAAGTATGGATGCCCTAATTTTACAGGACAATGACACTATTCTGTTATGGCAAGAATATCATATACAATTTGTACTTGTAAGCCCCTTGGTTTTTACTTGTCACTTTACATTTGGCTTCATACCAGGCTCCAGAAATCCGAGTAAAATAGTAATGAGGGAAAGGCAGCAGTTCTAGCAACAGGTAATGCAAGTTGAATTTAGGGACTTAAAGAAGGTTTGAAGACAGCAGGATCAAAAGGGGGATACACATGTAAAATGGTCTTGGGAGGAGGGACAGAGTATGTGTCCTTTGCTGACTTTCTTTGATGGAATTTCAAAGAATTTAGGTCATAAATTTACAGAGCAGTAGCTTCTAAGCTTCTGTTACATATATATTCTATCTTAGAAGCACACACAGATCTATACCATTTTTTCTGGTACATTCTTCATACACAGGAAATGATGAACTTAAATGCCAATTAAATGGATACTCTCATTTTATGCCTATTTTTAATATATCATCCAATTTTATAATTTTCTATCTATCTTCATATTTTTCCTATATCATCATCTGTCTCTGTAAAAGCCTGCCCTTCAACCTGTGGTCCATGGATAAGTCATGGTCTGAAAATTTTCTGGCTGTGTGCCCCAAATTTCTATCCTCTAAGCAGTAGCAGATTTTGTGCTAGCTAAATGCTGTAATTTTATATCACTGTATTTAATAAATAAAATACTATTTATATCTTTTTGTTTCTGTCTTAGCTATCAGATGGTTTGTAAAATATTTCTGTTTTCCCTGATCCACAGGTGTAAAAAGATGGCAGAATGCTGCTAGATAGAATATAGTCACACAGCAACTTTTGCACCATCCTTAGTCATCAGTGGGAGAAAAATGGATAAAGCAGAAAGCTCAGTAGCTCCTGTCACTATATCTGTTAACACATGTATGACTTTAGTAATTTTTTAAATATAACTTCAAAAATGTTTGCATAGCAGCATAAAGTAGAACAATACTTCTATCTATTGAAAAGCAATGGGAGAGCCAGATGACAATACAAGCAATCAGCAGGAACATAAATGAAAGGCTAGGTTCCAGCAATGGAATTAGTTTAACTAAACTTATGTCTAACATAGTCAAGGAGTTAACAATGTTGTGGTATTTTAATTAGAGCTGGAATTTGGGTTTGATTCAGATAAAAATCCTCAGTTGCTTATCCCTAGCATACCAGGACTGCCCAAACATCTTGGTCTGCAAAATTAGGCTGGGAATAGCGCCCAAATGAGATTTCTAAAAAGATTCGTGGGCTTTTTTCTTTGACTACGACTTGAAAATTCTGCAAAGATTGCAAGAACAGTCTTTTTATGTTTTGGCAGAAGTTAAGAGTGAAATAACATAAGAAAAATGTTTATGTGTATTTTCAGTATAAAGTTACCTATATTTCACATATTGAAACATGGTTTGAGTGAAATATTTTTTATTTTGGTTTAGATAAAAACAATAGACTTGCAGACATAGCCATTTGTTTTATTTTGATAACAGATAATAGAAGCACACATATTTAAACTCAAGTAGCTAGAAGTTATTATGACATAAAAGTACTAATCTTATATGGCAATATAAGAAATTCACTGGTCAAGGAGAGCCAAAAGCAGAGTAGCTTTTGAAAATATCCTTATCCTGCCATATGGTTTATGACTTTGTAATGAAATAAGCTTGGTGAAATGATAGTGAATGCATTGATTTTTTTAAATTAATGTGATTTATGAAGCTATTTATTGTTGAATTTTAGGCATATAATATACTGTCATCCATGTCAACTTCTCTTCACTAATGTCCCCCCAACATTTATCTTGCCTTCTTGACAGGCACATTTTAAAATATGTTTTCTTGTTCTAGTGTGAATACCATGTTATGGTTGTTATGTTTTGTTTTGCTTTGGGGCCATACTGGACAATGTTCAGGGTTTACTCCTGGCTCTGTAATGAATTTAACGCTTATTAGTCTTATTAGTTAATAGATATACCACAGCCTATAATGCCAAAGTGTGCAAGGACTGTGTCCCCGTATCTGATAATTTCCATCCATTGTTACTACTCTTCACCCAATTATTTTTCCTTCCTTTTTCTATGAGCTAGAGTTCTCTTTTAATATCTAGTAGAAAGTAACCAGTGGAAGGAACTATTACATATATTTATATATACATAAAATGCTTGACAAAGCATGCAAATAAGTCACAAAATTCAAAGAAAAGTGATAAAAACAAAAATAAATTTCTATCAATTTAACTTATTGAGCAATTTGATCTTAGGCATGCAAAGGGAAAGGCTGATATCTACAACTTGCAATATAATGGCCTAATGGGGAATGCAATATTTAAGCAGATTTGTCTATAATCTATCTACCTATCTCTCCTAGATCTATCTGTTAGATAGATTTAACATATCTGTTATTATCAAATTGGGTATATATGTATATGTGAATATATATATATTTCATATATATTATTTTTCTTCATGAGGGACATGATTGTAGGCTGTTTTGGATTGCATTGACATATAAAAAGCACTAAGATTAATATAAGGATATCTTGCCCCTCTCTTGCTACTTTCTAAGTCACTATCACTATTAATGGGAATGTCTTGATCACTTTAAACATGTGAGGCAGCACTGAAGTTTTAACTTGACTTTGTATTTACCATGTAAGTGTCATAAAGCACTGAACCACATTCTGCACCCTGTTACTATCTTTTATTAAAGTTTGGGATTGAATTTATTGAGCAGAAGATGAGAAGACATTGCAAATAATAGTCAAAAATAAAAGATCAGATTTAAGAAGCAGAACTATAAGAAAGATATATCATGTACATCATGTGTTATAACTTCATGTGAAAAAATGTTTAGTATATGCAAGAACAAAATGTGCCAGGACTGGGATTTTGAATGAGGAAAGGCATGACATTGAGTTTAACTGAAGAGAAACTTTATGATAAGGATCTGTATACTAACATCCACATGTTAAAATATGATGTTGTTGGAGAAATGGGGGCAAACTTACCTAGTGTTCAGTTTGAGATCACCCTTTGCTTTTATAGAGGATAGCTTAGAGCAAGGTATGAGCAGAAGTGAGAAAACAAATTTTTAGCAACATAGAAAAGACACACTATCTAGGCAGCTAGGATTAGTGTGGGAATAAGAAACTCTAGAAAAATGGAACAAATCCAAAATACAAGCTGAGGTAGAAAAAGAAAAGAATTTGGTAATAGAGGATGAGGGAAACTCCAGAAGGATTTTTAATTTCTGGCTTAAGACAAGACATTCAGGTTATCCTGTTAGAGATGGCTTAAATTAGGAGAACTTTATGGGAAGAAAATGAAGAATCTGAGTCTGAACCTTAGTGAGAGCTATGATAACTATCATGTTTTCTTGAGAGCATGATAAGTGGAAATGTCCATGTGAATTGTTTGCTCTATGAATCAGATACTCAGAGGAAAGGCCTGGTCAAGGAAGTTACATGAGGAAATGTCATTACAATCAAGACTTTCTGCTTAGAAGCCCTTAGTGAATACCCATTGCAACTGTTTGCAGACCTTATGGTGGGGTTGAAATGCTCCTTTCTTACCTATACAATCTCATAGAATTTGCAATACATGAAATGTTTTTTCTGTTCCAGGATGAGTTAAAATAGGAAATGACAAGTAAAAAGTGAGGCATTCATTTCTGCTTGTGATCTTTCCTCAGCAGTTGCATGTCCTCTGTGTATCCATGTTTTATTTTTACCTCTGTAATAATACTTAATAGACTACATTATCATTTATCTATTTATAGTTCTGTCTACTTTACCAGAATGCACATTCATCACAGGTCGAATAGCACTTATTAATCTTGTTATACCCACGGCCTAATATCCAGGACACAGAGTGCTTGACACATAGTACATGCTTAATAAATCTAACTGATAATGCATATTAAACACAGCAAATAAGAATTAAATTTGCTTGGGGAATTTTACAGACTCTATGAGCTCAATTCTGTAGTATTATTGAACCAATGCTGAGCATTTAATAAAAGGATAAGAAAAATGCAGGAAAATGACATATTTCATCTTCTATGTTGCAAGAGAGGGAGTCTTTTATAGGTTCTGTACTTTGTAGTAATTGTTTGAAAAAAAAAAAACAAGTTCTCTAAGAAGCAGCCTACAGAAGATGAGACATTATGTAAATTAAATGTAAGGACTTCTTTCTTCACTAAGTTGACTCATATCATTATGGGAACAAATGTGTAAAGATTTCTTTTCACTTTTGAATGTATTTATGAAATACCTTGGGAATTGTTTTCCTCGTGAAGTCTGTTTAAATGTTTAAATTATTTTCTTTCCATATCAATGCATTTTGGAGTCAAGGAGTTGCATTATATGATGGACTGTGACTTACCTCCTTAGATACGACCTTGTGTAGGCACAAGTTCCAGTTCTGACTCATTCTGCTTCCAGAGAAATTTAAAAAAATATTCAAAACTAACTTAGTTTGATTTCTAAGCTCAAGACCTCTAGAGTATCTAGTTTCTTAGGCCTGAAGCATTCTCAATGGCACAAGTCCCAGACTACACAGATGTAGAACTGTTTTACAACTCAGAATGTGAACATGACATCTGAGGAGACCTGGTGCATCAAAAGGAAAAAGAAAAAGAAAAGAAACATGAGAGGTGGCATCTTGAGCTCATATTTTGAGAGTGTCTTCTTATTGTGTTAGTAAAAAATGGAAATTAGGAGAGCCTGGAATAAGGGTCAAAAATTCAAGTGCTATCAAGGGCCAAGGTGGCAAAGTGATTAAGTGAAGCAATCTTAGTGTTAGACAATAGCAAGCATAGTGAACCAATTAGACAGTGCATGCTCTGTCCCATAAGAACACATACACATTAGTTTAGAAAACAAAATGTGAGAGCGGAGGCCTTTGTACTCTTTAATAGCAGCTCCCTCTCTCCCTTGTTTGGGAGTAGAAAGCAAAACCTTTCTATTGCCTGTAAAATCCTACTTGATCTGATGCTTCCTTAACTACAGCTTTCAGCACTCTTATGTTTCCAACTATTCCAGGCCCCTTACCGTAACAATGGACATAACCTGTTTGCCCACGTCTCTGGTCGACCCTCTGTGCACTGTATATTCTGTGTAATGAACCTTCCCTATATTGAACACATTCTTCATCAGTTTGGCAAGTCTACTCAAATGGCGTGTTAGTATAAGCACTATCCCTGATAGCACAACAGAATTTTGTCTCTCTACTCTATAGTCCCTTTATTCTTTCTCAACTTCATAGGATTTATCACAAGCACATATTTTCATATTTATAAAAACATTTGAGGTAAATTATTCTATATTATAATTTAATTTTCAAGCCATTTTACCTTGATTTAATCCTAATTAGATACCTACTGCATATGAACACTGAAAAGAATTAGATTTTTGTAGGATTTTCAGTAGCACATAATTTTATTATTTTCCTCAATTTCTCATTCCTCTAGTCTGCTGAGTTGTTTTCCTCTGCTCCAATATCAATATGAATATCATTATTAAAGATCACTCTCTTGAAATAACAGATAATTTTGTTACAGATATAAAATCTTTTTTCAGTTTATCATCAAAGTTACATATTTGCTCCAATTTAAAACGTATAATCCAGTCCAAATAAGTTGGCACAAATGCAGCGAGAATGTCCTGGCCAGTTTGTCTTTTTCCTATCTTACTCTTTCTTGCCTTTCTTGTTATCCTACAACTCAGAATGATGTAATGTGTAACATTAGAATATGTGAAGATGATTTCTGAGTATAACAGAGACCCAAATATTTAATTTTCTTTTATAAGGGGGAAGATTTTCAATTCTTTAAGCATCTTTGTATAAGGATTTATTTTTCTAGTTACAATATTCCTTAATTCTGACTGAAGGACTAAAGCCATCTTCAGTTCCCTTAACATATTCACAAAATGAGTCAAGAAAGGATATACACTATAGGTCTACTTAACTCAGAGGGAATTTCATTCACTTTTCTTTTCACTGTTCTCTTTCCAACCTTTTTTTGGTGAAAGAACAGCTAATCCCTCTGCAACCTACTGCCTTTTCTTGAGGACCTACTTCTTGCTTTTAGATTTTTCTCATGTTTGTTTTCAAACTTCAGGAGCACAAATGTCCTAAGTTTTGAGTTGGGTATGACATGATATTCTCTTGATCACTACCTTCAAATAGATCTTTTACTTTTGGGTGGTGGTAGAAAACACCAGCTGTGCTCAGAGCTTACTTAGTGTAATCTTAGTGGGCTTGGGAGACAATATGGAGTAGAACTGAACTTAGGTTCATTATATGAAAGGCAGGCACCTTAACCTGTTTTACTATCTCTTGACCCTTAAATCTTTTTTCTGTCACTGACCTGCTTTAAACTATCTGATCTCATAGCACAATTGTGAAATTAGTTTTACAAACTTTTTAACATGCCCTAAATAGATGTTTTAGCATATCTTAATTTTAACCATTGGATTTTAGGCAAAAATATAAGAACATTATCATACTTATCTTTTCAATTGGCAATATGTAGTAGCATCTCATTAAAAAGTATATTTTTGTGTGTTGTAAGACTTGTGTGTGCAAGTTCTCCAAAGCTGTAACCTTGAAATAACATTGAAACTAGTAGCTATAGCATGCCATCTGCAAGTTGAGGGTTTGTTTATGAGACTGAAACATTATCGTGGGCATAAATCAATAAGTAACCTGGTTATTTGGAATAGATTTAAAACCCTGCAATCTGAAAAGTAAAGAGAAGTACACATATAAATTGAATATCACATAGATTATATTGTAATTTTTTTTATTTTAAGACCATATCTGGAGGTGCTTAGGGGCTACTCCTGACCCTGCACTTAGGAATTACTCCTAGTAAGGCTCAGGTGACCACTCTTTACTGGATAACAACATAGGTCAGCTGCATACAAGGCAACCACTTTGACTGTTGTCTTATCACTCCAATCCCCTTTAATAAATAAAATATGTATTAATAGGTCCTGGTGTTTTTATAAATTTTAAGGCCAAAATATACTGAAAAATTAAAACTATATTTGCTTATAATCCCTACATACTTACATATCTTATGTCAGGATATGTCAAATCACTCAAAAGAGAATTATCAAACACTTGAAATGAATAAATATCTGATAAAATGAGGATAAATAGTACCTTTGCATTTGAGAACACAGTAGCTCTAAAGAAAGTATTGCTATCTTATGCCATCTAGAGTCATAGTGGGGTTTCGGAGTTACACAAACACTTATGGCTATAGGAGCTGGCACTTAGAAGCTAGAAGGAGAGAAAGCTACTCCTTCAAAGACATATATAGCAAGGTCATTTGTACTCCATTCCTTGTTTCTCTTCTCCCACTGTTGATTTATACATTTATAAATATGGGACTCTATCAAGTCCAACACAATTGAGTCCAGAGGAGTCCAACAGAAATGAGTGTCTTTTTACTAATATGATGAGAGAAATTTAATAAATTTATCCTATTTTAGATTTTAAGTTAATCACACAAAGATAAAAATAACATATAAAGGGCCGGAGAGATAGAACAGCGGTAGGGCTTTTGCCTTGCAGGCAGCCGATCCAGGACAGGCTGTAGTTTGAATCTAGGCATCCCATGTGGTCTCCCGTGCCTGCCAGGAGCGATTTCTGAGTGCAGAGCCAGGAGGAATCTCTGAGCACCGCCAGTGTGACCCCAAAAAACAAAAAAACAAACAAAAAAGCATATAAAAACAGAAATGACATAAACAGAAATGATATAAAATTTAAAATAGCTGAGGTCGAGTGGTGGCTCAGCGGTAGGTTATTTGCCTTGCCCACACTAGCCTAGGATGGACCGCGGTTCAATTCCCCGGCATTCCATACGGTCACCCAAGCCAGGAGTGACTTCTGAGCGCATAGCCAGAATAACCCCTGAGCATTACTAGGTGTGGCCTCGCCCAAAATAATTTAGAATTGTTGAACATTCAGCACTTGGTTTGTTAGCCGACAATAGTGTTTTTTTTTTTTTTTTGCTTATAACTTATATTAACTTATGCAGTTACGAGATTATATAACTTTTAGATTTAATTTTGCAGAGATATATAATTTAGTGATCTAGATGTCTGATTCTAAATTACCCAAATGAGAATTCTTAGACGTAAACCTTAATTAAAATGTCACATCCATGCTTCTCAGAATTCTAAGGAATTCTGAAACTTAGACCTTTATTGCAAATTTACATCGATGCTTCTGAACTTAGATCTCAATTCCTAAGTTACTTCCATGTATGCCTTTTCAGGAGGTTTTTTCCCTTGGTTGAATTAGATTTACCTGAGGTACAGAGAAATAATCAGGAATCAAGAGACTCACTCTTCCTATGGCAATAGTTAGTATGGTAGTTTGATTTGGGATTCAGAGCTACATAAATAGATACATAGGTAATAATAGAAATCTCTAGTTTATTTTTTACTATTCTACTGGTCTAATATATCTTGTATTCTTGATATTGGTATATTATTTAGATAGTTTAAATTCCAAACCCAGTTTGAAGACTTTCCTAATTTTATAATTCCAGTATTGATCAAAGTGTTGGGTGATTTTTATTACCTTTCCTCGAGGATATGAGGTGGAGACTGTATCTAAATATGAAAAATAACAAGTTGTCAATGTGACTGAATTGGTCAGTATTGTTTGTCACTGCAGGTCTTCACAATCAATCTAGAAGTGCCACAGTCCTGCTGCAATAACAATTGATTATTATGAAAGCCAGCTGTGGCTCATCTATTTCATTGCAGATGGCCCCAGCCTTTGATTCCATTGAGAAAAGTAATTTGTCACTAAAATCTCAAATGCCTCCTTCACAGTATTTTACTTTCAAAGACAGAGGGAGGATAAATGAACATATGGAACTGAATGTGGATTTGTCAGACCTGTTACTAAGAGTTTTTTTCTATGTAGTAAGAGAAAACAAAATTTTGGGGCTGGTTATAAAATTCCTTTGCATAAAAAAATAATAATTTCATCTGGACGTGAGCTTTGGCTCTTTGCCTTGCACAGACATGCAAGTTTGAATTCCCAGCTTAGAACCCATGTAACTTCCTGTGAAAAAACAAATGTATCACTCCAGTCATAATAAAATAATAGTATATGAAGCTTCGAACAAATGACTTTATTGTTGCACTTATTGCTTCCAGATTTTGATAAGCATTTGAGTTTTCACACAAATTACTTTATTCAGTTCATTAATAAAGAAAGAAACAAGAAAAATAAAACTTTGATTTAAAAGTTTCTGTCTTGCTTAAGATAAGTTGGCGAAAAGACATTTGTTGAGTTCCTAAGGACCAATTTTCAAAAGCTCACTGCTAATTTGAGCCCTATCAAAGTAACACACACATGTGCACCCATTTTCAGTGTAAATCAGAAAATATGAATAATTGAAGTGCTTTTATGGTCTAAGCTTTCATTAAACATAACTCAAATGCTGATCCCAGTCTTCATTCTTGTGTCAAGTTTACTTTAGCAAAATAAATTAGAGAAATAATGGATCAAATTAAGCTTTCTATCAGGAAATCCACACAAATGAATAAAAACATAGCTTTGAAAAGTAATGAATTTCTAAGATTTCTGTAAAGGTATTCTTTAATTATTTTTAATAATTATTTTATTATTTTGGTCATTCAAAGTGCTGATTTTCTCTCACAAATGAAATCAGATCACTATCTTGCATAATAACTTAGCAGAAGAATAAAATGACACATTTCTGGGTAAAAAAGATATTTTGTCTAGTAAGTTGCTACTAAAACTTCAATAAAAATATAAAATAAATGGTAGAATATTTTTGTGAAATACAATACTTGCTTAATTTTATTTTGTGGTATGCCCTGACGTGCTCATGGTACTTAATCTTGGCTCTGTGCTCAGGGGAATATATGTGTACTAGGGATTGAATTTGAATTGGTGTGTGCAAGGCAGGCATACTACCCTCTATACCAGTGTTTCTCATTTATTTTCTGTCATGCCTCCCTAGGAAGAAGAAAACATTTTTTGCGCCCCCCATGCTACTGTAAATAGTATCTATATTAAAAAAAACTTTAACCTGCAAAACAAAAATATATAAAATAATTTGAGCTGATTTTTAAATCAGAGGTGATGTCTGGATTAATGGTTACAATGATCATGTTTTGCAATGCATAGCTTTTCAAAGCGGGGTTTGAAGCAGGACACAGCAACTCTCAGCTCTAGAGATATACAGAGGCAAAAACACGGGGCTTAGCTTGTTATGACAGTGCTTGCTGAGGTCACATGTGCCCCCCTTTATGGAGCCTCGCGCCCCCACTGGAGGCGCACCCCAGTATTTGAGAACCACTGTTCTATACCATCACTCTAAGCTTAATCAAATACATTTTATTATGATATTTGATAATTTATAGAATAGATGTAAGTCACAAGTGCAATGCTATAAAGTTATACTCATTCTACACTTGTATTTATAACAACTTACTAATGACATTTTTCTAGATAAAATAAAATATAATCAGTTAGAATTTATGTAGTTGGACAATTTTGGATTTTGAATTTTTATACAATCATATCTGATCATCAGATATCTAGAAATTATTGTTGTGTCCTTCACCTCCAAAATACCTTTATTTTTTTTTATTTGAAAATATGTTTACCTGAAACTCTTGTAGTGGATGGAAGTGCAGTAAAGATCAATAGGTTAATATATGAAAACTGCAATTCAGGTGAGAAAAGCGCAGATGCATAAAATAAACATTATGCTAATGATGTACAATTGATCATAAAAAACTTACTTTGCTCCGAGGTAACACCTTCCATTTGTTCTGTAAGTTGTATTTATGTCTGTTTCATATTGATATGTTCTAATAGGTATAATTATCATTTAGTAAACCCAAGACTGATGTGGAGAGCAGAGGTCTCAATATGCTTGCTATAGGAATTGTGACTATCAAAGTTTTGTGATTTAGATACAAAAATATTTTGTTATTAATAGACAAAGTAAAACATATGCTAAGATAATATACTTCCCTGTTAAGGATTTACCTAGAAGGTTCATATCTAAGATTATTTTGAATAATTTATATTTCATCTTTTAACTTTCAGAAAGAATTTAATGATTAATTTAATTTATTGTTACAGCTCAGTGAAATATGTAACAATGTAAGAAGATCAGCAAGAGATTATTCTTTCACATCCAAAGAAAGTAAAATTCCAAAATATGGATTCATTACTTCAGTTAAGTGCCAATATTTTCTTCTTGCTCTCTACCCTAAACAACTTGTCAGTAGCACAAACACTTGACAGAAATATCTCATACACCACCTATTTTTTTAATCCACAATGCTACTTAACTTAGATTCAATTCTTTTTATCTATATCACTCTCATAATATTTACATTGAACTTTCTGTCATTTTGCCCATTTTAAACCTCTTATTACTAAGAGTCACAATAGGGACCAAAGAGATGGCATAAAAGGTAAAGCACTTTCCTTGCAAATGACAATCCCAGATCAGTTTCCAGCATGGGATGTAGTCCTCTTAGCACAGCCCTGAGCATAGACTGGTGTAATTGTGGGAGAAAAAAAGTGACATTACAACATAGCTTAAACATTACATGAATTCCTTAAACAATTACACTAGGTATAATCTCAGTATTTTGACTCATCTTTGCAATCTTAATACTAGAACCAAACAGATATATTATCAATAAGTAGTAAACTGGACACAGAAGGGACCACCTGTTCTGGAGGCCCCGGGGGGTGAGGTTGGGGTATATGGGAGGCAGGATTGGAACGGGGGCGGGGAAGGAGGACAAACTTGGTGACGGGAATTCTCCTGATTCAATCTTCATATGTACCTAAAATATTATTGTGAAAGTTGTGTAAACCAATATGGTCAAAATAAAAATTATATATTAAAAAAGTGGTTAAATGTACAAATTTTGAAATATGAGTTTAAATATTTAAAATAATGATGACTTGATGTAGATACAGTGAAATTACAAAGTTATTCATAATTGAGTTCAGGCATACAACATTTCAATACCAACCCATTAACTTGTGTTTACTTCTCTCCACCAATGCACCACCAATTCATCTTTGCCTCCCATTTGTCTATTCTCATCTGCCACACTGCCTTTGAGGAGGGTGTTGTTTTTTGTTTTTTTTTTTAAGTTTTGTACTTAAGTTTACAGTACTGTTACTGATAGGGTTTCATTCATAAAACATTAACATCTTTCAATCCACCTCTTCTTTCCTGCTGAATGTGTCCCTAGGCCATAAATGTTGGTCCCATTCTGCCCTATTCCTCAACTCTTTCAGGCAGCATAGATCCTGCTGAATATCAGTTCTCAAGTGCTTTGCTTCTATTATTTTTGGGTATTCCTTATTCCCCATGTTACTTCCTTATATCCTATATACGAGAGAAGCCATTCTGTGTTGATCCCTTTTCCTCTGACTAACTTTACTCAGCATGATACTCTCCAGGTACTTCCATATAACAGAAAATTTATATCTTTACCTTTTCTTCTGAGTGAGTAAAATTCTATTGTATTTATTAGTTTCTTTATGCAATCATTTATTCTTGGGCACTAGGGTTATTTCCATATTTGGGCTATTGTATATAGTGCTGCAGTTATATATTGGTGCAAATATCTTTTACCATTTTGTTTTTGGGCCAAGAAGTGAAGTTGTTGAGTTAAATAGAAGCTCAATTACTAGTTTTTAAAGGAATGTCCATATTGTTTTCAGAAAATTTGGACTCATTAACATTCTCACCAGTAGTGAATGAGAATAAACTTCTCCCCACATCCATGCCAGTACTCGTTACTCTTTTTCTTTTCACAATTCTTTTTTTTTTTTTTTTTTTGGTTTTTGGGGCACACCTGGCAGTGCTCAGGGGTTACTCCTGGCTGTCTGCTCAGAAATAGCTCCTGGCAGGCACAGGGGACCATATGGGACACCGGGATTCGAACCAACCACCTTTGGTCCTGGATCGGCTGCTTGCAAGGCAAACACCGCTGTGCTATCTCTCCATTCTTTTCACATTTTTCTAGTGTGAGATTATATCTTGTTATTCTGATTTTCATATAACATTGTGAATTAGTAATAAAGAGCATTTTCGTTTCATAATTTGTTGTTTGTTTTGTAATTTGTTTTTATTTTTATTTGTAATTTATTTTTATTTATTCTTTGTAATTTGTTATTTGGGTCACAGCTAGCAGTACTCAGTGGCTACTGCTGGCTCTACAGTCAGAAATTACCTCTGGCAGGCTCAGGGAACCATATAGAATGCTGAGTATCTAACCCAGATATACTGTATGCAAGGTAAATGCTTTACCCATCGTTCTATTGCTCTGGCCCCTGCAGAACTTTTTTTTTTTATGTTTCTTTTTGCTATTTTTATTTCTTCTTTGAAAAAGTTTTTGTTAATCTCTCCTCCTCTTTTTTGGGGCGTGGAGTGGGGCACATCCATATAAACTAAAGAGCTATTCCTGGCTCTGCACTCCTGATGGTTTCTGGGGAACCATATGGGATGCTGGGGATTGAGTCTGGGTCAGCTGTATCAAGGCAAGCACCTTACTTGCTGTCGTATCTCTCCAATCCCTCTTATCCCCATTTTTGATGGGGTTGGAAATTTATTTCTTGTAAAGCTCTACAAGTACCTTACATATGTTTGATTTTTTAAAATCCTTATCACATGAGTGTTGAGTAAATAATTTCTTCCATTCTGTGGGCTGTGTGTGCAACCTTGTCAACATTTTCTTTGAGTCACAGAAACTTCTTTGAAAAATTTTTGGGAGGGTATGGGTCACACCCAGCAATGATCAGGGGTTACTCCTGGCTCTGTGCTCAGAAATCGCTACTGGCAGGCTGGGGGGATTATACGGGATGCCGGGATTCAAACCACATCTGTCCTGGGTTGGCTGCGTGCAAAGCAATTGTCCTACCACTTTGCTATCTCTCTGCCCACTTAATTTTTATCTTGATTCTAACTTGTTTCTTGTACAATCTAGCAAATGTTACATGACGTTTTTGAGCCTATCATAAGGTTTGTGTAAAATGTAAATGATGCAAGTGATTGATTTATTAGACAAATATTGATCAAATATTTGTTATGTGCCAGATCTTGTAGTAAGACTGTTACTAAGAAAATAAACAGTGGTTTATGAGGAGATGGATAACAATCAAACTTACACAAACACATATACAATTTATTTCACATAGTTTTAGTTCCTTAGAAAATTATAAAGAAAAGTTATAAGGATACTACAGAAAAGCACCCCCCTCATTTTCCCTTATAATTGAGATCCTACTTTAATATAATATTATTAGCTATAAGTTAAACAATTTTTTTTTAGATTTTGCCGATTGTCCCTTTTTTTTAGGGTTTAGAATATTAAATAATATTGCATATTGTTTAGAATATTGCATTATATTTAGTTGCTTTGGCACTCCTGTTGTCACAGTTTACTCAGAAGTGCCTTTTAGACTAAGAATTTCTTCATAAACGACAAAAATAGCTATGTGGCAAAGTTTCTTATTAAGCATATTCTGTCAATACTGAAGCTAATTATTTAATGGCAACATATCAACTAAAAAATGCTTTTGTATTTGGTTCTCTCTTATGCAAGGAATGGGAGTAACTCCTAAGCAGTTATGGCAGGTATTGAGGGTCACTACCCCTGATATTTGGTTGATAGTGCTAGGTGATTCAAAGCTGCTGCCTGGCTATATAGCATTGCTCATTGACTTGCTCATCAGGCAACCACCCAGATACATCTGGCAGTGTTGGTTTTATGGGTTATGCTGGGTTTGAGGATTGAAAAAATACCCTTGTTCTTGCAAGACTTGCATGCATCCTTGACTCTTGATTTATCTCCATGGACATGTATTGACTTCTTAAATTATCTCTTACAATAGTTGTGAGGCAAATGTTTCCATTATTTTTGAAAGAAACAAAACTATACAGAAGGTGGAAATTTAGTTATTCTTATGTCAAAATCCATTTTATAGAAAGTTTTTTTTTGAAAAAAAAATTTTTTTTTGGTTTTTCACCACACCCAGTGACGCTCAGAGATGACTCCTGGCTATGTGCTCAGAAATCACTTCTGGCTTGGGGGACCATATGGGTCATCAGAGATCGAGCCTAGGTCTGTCCTGGGTCAGCCATGTGCAAAGCATGTGCAAAGCTCTGGCCCTCTTTAGGAAGTATTTTAAAAAACTAAAATGAAATAAAATATTGGAACATTATGCATGATTAAACTTTGACAAATAGTTAATTATCTTATTAAATAAATATATCTCTATGATCACACATATATAATAAAAACACTTATCTGTGTAAGTGTATATAAACACAACATGTAAGTTGTGATATAAGTTATGATAATGATAGAAAAGGCTAGAATAGAGAATACTTGTGATTCTAACTTCCTACAATGCTATCTAACCAAAGGAATTAAGAAAAGAAAGAGTCATTAGGGTTATTACTCTTTTTGATTTGATTTTACAAAATTAGTGAAAGCTACTTTAGATATCAAAATATCATGAAATAAGTCAAATATAAACCTCTGATAATTGGTAGAAGGGTAAGTACAACTTACCTTGTGATGTTAACATTTTAGAGTTCTTCATTCCAATCAAAGAACAATATATTTTTATTTTTTAGATAATTTTTTTAAATAATCACTGTGAGATATAGAGTTAAGAATGTTGTTCATGATGGAGTTTCAGTCACACAATATTCAACATTTTTCACCAGTGCACATTTCCCACCACAAATATCTCCAGTTTCTTTTCCCTTTCCTCCTTTGCCCTCTCTCCTGGCTGCCTCTCTGGCAGACATTTTAATTCTCTATCACTTTCTATCTTCCTTATTTTTTCTTTTTGACACTGTGACTTGAAATATTGTTACTGAAGGAGTATCATGCATATAACTTTATTTCCTTTTCTTTAACTAAGACTTTCAAGAATTTCATGCTGATGTCCAGTTGACCAAATGCTTAGATTCAGTCATAATAATTCCTGAAAATTTTGCTCAATTAATTTCTTTACCAAAATGGCACTTTAGGAATCATAATGTTGCTATAACTTTAGAAGGAAAGAAAACTCAATAAGTACATCAGGAATAATTATTATTTTTAATTCTACCAAAGTGGTTCCAGTTATCTAAATAGGGGAATATCCTCTTTGTGAACTAATTCATCTCTTTACTCACTCCATCACTACTTAGCAACCAGTATGCACTGGGAATTCTATCAACAACATTTTTAAAATGTCAAGTATAATAGTAATTATTATAGTGACTGACAATTTCAAGATATTATAAACATTGATAAACTTCTTGTGTCTGGGTAAAGGTTTTATGAAGAAATTATTTAAAAACCTATATTTAAATGAATAAGATTTTTGTTAAGAATATTAATTACATAATGAAAAGAAGCTCAAACATAAGTCAATTTCAAATCATGTATCTAAGGAACTTTAAACATAAAATTGTTATTTATAAATGTATTAAAAGATCTGATGTGTTTTAGAAAAATTTTGTGAAGATTTGGAGCCAATATAATCTTTCCAGCTTAGGATAAATATGAATTTGATGTAGAATTCCAGTGATAGTGTGAAATTCCCTTCTGCACTATTCAGATCTCCCTTAATGATCAGGATTCATTGTCAAAATTGTCAGAATTGTCATCAGACCTAGTTTAGATTGAATAAAACATTCTGCGTCAAAGTTCATACCTCTTCCAAGAAATAGTTTATGTAGCTTTAAACACACCCACCTCAACCTTCATTGACTTTACTGAAGTTATTATCTGATGGAATATCCTTATTTCAAAGTTTCTAGTAGGATAAGCTGACTAGACACTTATAGCACATGTAAACTTCCTACTAATGTCTAATTACTCTTTCTTTTATCTTCCTTTAAATGTTCTCAAAAGGACAATTCAGTAAGCACAAATCTAAGAATCTTAGCATCTTTTTCCTGGAAATCTCAAGCTGTCAGGTTGTACTTGGAGTGGTGTTGGGAAACAGAGCATATAATGGAATTTTGGAACTGGATTAATCAGCTAACCATGAGGATTTTTATCATTTATGGTGAATATGGTATAGATAGCTCTATTTAAATACAATAGCATGATATTTATTAAAATTTGAACCATTGGTAAGTTAAATTTGGAGTATTGGTGGATAAAAATGTACTACTAGTTTCAATGTTTGGGGTGTTTCAGAGATTAGAGGAAAAATATAACTGCAAGTGTTATGGAATTGGATAGATGTTGCTGAAGGAAATCTAGACTTCAGAGAAAACCAGTGGAAGACTGAGAATCATCACTGATATCAAAATAGGCATGGAAGCCAAAGGGTTTAATTGAAAAATAGTGAAGAATGTTTTCATCTTCTAAGATTTGAAGGTCAAAGAAAGTCAAAATAGAGATTTAGAAAAATATTAACAATATCCTAAAGAAAATGAATTTTTAATTTAATCAAGTTTGCCAGGCCAATATGAGAAATAGACCAAAAAACCCAATATCATGTGCTATTTTTTGAGTTCTTATATTCTATGAATTCTCAGGACTATAGTATTGAGTTAGACACTGTTGATTGAAGATACATCAGAGATCTTTTCTTTGTGAGACAGCATATGCAGCTTCTGAATTTTACCTTATTTTCCTTCCCTCTAGCCACTATAATAATACATCCAGTGGAAAAACTGCTGAGAGGGAAAAGAGCATAATCCTGATTACAATGAGAAATACAGAAATCTTTTGGAAATAAAAAGCATTTTGTAAGCAATATATAAAGTGATACAAGACAAGCTTGGAGTGTTATCATGGCAGGGAAGTATTGACTTAATGAAAAGCAAGGCAGATTGCTTATAAAACATATTATTTCTAAGAAAATGGATAACCAATTAGGGTATTCTTTATGTAAATATTAAAAGAAGAATCAATAGTCAAGAGGCTAAGGGCAGAGGCTATATATAAATCATATTCTTTTTATTTAAGTATCTATAATTGAATGTGTTTTAGGTATAGTTTTTCATTTATTGAAGAACTGCAGAAAAGTGGACCATGCATACCACAGCATATATAATAACAAATATAATAACAACTATACCAAATTCTTCCACTTTAAGTACACATACATTATACATGGGTGAAAAATATTTTTGGGTTATTTTGAGGTCTGTGGATATAAGGCATCAATTGTTCTGATATTAAAAGTATCTATTAGAATGAAATGGGGCCGGGTGGTGGCGCTGGAGGTAAGGTGCCTGCCTTGCCTGCGCTAGCCTAGGACGGACCGCGGTTCGATCCCCCGGCGTCCCATATGGTCCCCCAAGAAGCCAGGAGCAACTTCTGAGCGCATAGCCAGGAGTAACCCCTGAGCATCACAGGGTGTGGCCCAAAAACCAAAAAAAAAAAAAAAAAGTATCTATTAGAATGAAATATATGAGGTTCAGTGATATCCATATTGGTATTTGCAAAACCTTTATTTTGATGTTTTTACTCTATAAAAGGCCTACTATAGTTATATGAAACTGTTTTCTCAAAGCCTAATCAGAATAATTGGATGAAAGCAATTTCATATTCTAGAAAAATGACAGATTTATATTACTATTAAATGTTTCAAGAATGGAGCCAGAGTGAAAGTATACCATGAAGGGTACTTGCCTTGCACGTGAATGACTCAGAATTATCTTTGGTATTCCATACCATGATCCTTTGAGCACTGTTAGGAGTAAGTCACCAGTACAGAGTCATTATTATTCCCCTGAGAATCAGTTGGTGAGCCCCATACAAATAAAACCCAAAACAAGACATCAAGGTTGTAGGTATGATCCTTTTCTTTCAATTCTCTAAGCCACTTGTCTAGTTTCTGTGAAAAAACAAATGAAAACTAAATAGTGAAAAGGAAATTCTTCTGATTCAGCCAAATAGTAATATAATTGAAATGATTATGTTAAATAAGCTATCTTTTCCACAGATTTTCCCATGGTTTTACACAAATATTATGAACTGGGTATATATGTTGGGTGTATACATACATATATATATATATATGATAGATAAATAGACATATCAAGAAATGTAGAGAGGAATTGTTGAGACTGTTCAAGGAGTTAAAAATCAAGTAATGAACGACTAATAAGACTCAAGAGGATATAAATTGAAAAATTTGGTATGTGAAATGAAAAACCAATTGGAAGACCTCACCAACAGAGTAATAGCTTCTGAGCAGAATTAGTGAGCTTGAGGATGAGTTGCATAACTCCATCAGACAATAACAAAGATGGAAAAAAGTCTTAAATGAATAGAAGATGGAGAAAATAATCAAAATAAATAAACTTTGGGATAAATTCAATAGAAATAATGTAAGAATCATTGGGGTCTCAGAGAGACAAAAATAAAAATCCCTACAAAGAAGCAATAGTGAAAGACAACACAGAAAACTACAAAAATAAAGCATAAATTCCAAAACAATAATTTATTTTAATATATATGTGTTAAATGCACCAATTAAGATGCACACAGTGGAAAATGGATTAGAAACTTGAATCCAAAATTCTATTGCCTTCAAAAACGAATTGAAGAGTCAAAGAAAAAACAGAATCAAAGTCAAAGGTTGGAAGCTAATCCTTTAAGGGAAAAGCTCCCATCAAAAGGCTGAAGTGGACAATATAATATCAGATGACACAGACTTCAGGTACAAAAATATTATAAAAAACAGAGGGTTATTTCTTAATAATCAAGGAATATGTACATAAGGAAAAAACATGCTTCTAAACATATATGCACCCAATGGAAGACTAGCAAAATAGTTAAAACAACTGCTAACACATAAAGAAAGACATTTTTTAGCACACAATAAAAGCTGAAGGCTTCACAATTACTATGTCATCTCTTAATAGATAAACTTGGCTAAAACTCAACAAGTATATAATACTGGCACTGAAAGAAGAAATGGGTGAGAGAAATATATATATTTGCCAAACAAAAACCCCAACAAGAGAGAGTTAGAAACAGATTTAATTAAAGGCAAAACTTGGGACCAAGACAAGGAGTCAGTTAGTAAAAGAACCAGAGAAAGGGAAGAGTAGGAGATGCAACAAAAAGCATCAGGATCAGGGAGTCCACCTCCAGTTTTTCCAGCAATTTGGCAGTGACCTCCCAGCAGTAGCAATCCAGTAGGGGGTGGCATCTCTGCACTTCAGCCCATGACTTATATACCCGTAGGCTAACAGCCCTTCTGTGGCAAAGGGGCCCCTCTTGACACATCTTAACCCTTAAGGGGAAAGTAGTCCCAATATGTCTGACCAGGAGCCATAATAGTCTTTGTTTTCATATATATGTATATATACACACACAAATATATATACATAGATATATATGTATATATAGATATAATACATATATACATATATTACACATATATACATAGATAAATATGTATACATAGATATATATGTATACATATATATATTTAGTTTGTATATATACATGCATATACATATATAAGTATATATACACTGTGCATACATAGATACATGTATGTATATATGTATACATAAATACATGTATATATGTATATGTATATATGAATATACATATATGTATCTATGTATACATACTTATATGTGTATATGCATGTATATATGTATGTATATATACAAACTAATGTATATGTGTTTATATATACATATATGTGTGTGTTTGTATGTGTGTGGCTTTCCATCCCTCAAAAACTGTATACACATTCTTCTCTAATGCATATAGGACAATATCTAAAGTAGAGTAATATGCAGATCCAGAAAATTTATCTCCAGGAAATCAAGATGTTAGAAATTGTATCAACTATTTTCTCAGACCATGATCTATAAAAGAAAAAAATTGAATTATAAGCAGAAGTGGAGAAATAAATTTATACCTGGAAATTAAGCAGCTCACTACTGATTACAAGTGACTCACAGAGAAAATAAAAAGATTTCCTGAAAAACAAAATTGAAAGTTTAGTTTCAGAAACTTTTGATTTTCAGAAAGTAAAAAAAATTCTGGAAAACAATAAAAATGAGGATTAAAATCATAGGAGGTTGTGAGACACAGCAAAAACAGTTTTAATAGAAAACTTTATAGTTTTCTTTATACATAGTGTTGCTTGCAGACACCAGGAAGTAAAAAAAGCATACATAAATACCAGCACAGCTTAAAAATGAAAAAAACTATAACAAAAGAGCGAAATCTGGTAAAACAAAGGAAATAACAAACTTGGGCATGGAGAGATAGCACAGCGGTGTTTGCCTTGCAAGCAGCCAATCCAGGACCTAAGGTGGTTGGTTCGAATCCCGGTGTCCCATATGGTCCCCTGTGCCTGCCAGGAGCTATTTCTGAGCAGACAGCCAGAAGTAACCCCTGAGGACCGCCGGGTGTGGTCCAAAAACCAAAAACCAAAAAAAAAAAAAAAAAAAAAAAAAAAAAAAGAAATAACAAACTTAAAGCAGAATTTAATAAACTAAAACCTAAAAATTCCAAAATGTTGGGGCCAGAGTGGTGGCGCAAGCAGTAAGGCATCTGCCTTGCTGGCGCTAGCCTAGGACAGACCACAGTTCGATCCCTCAGCGTCTCATATGCTCCCCCAAGCCAGGAGTGATTTCTGAGTGCATAGCCAGGAAAAAACCCTGTGTGTCACCAGGTGTGGCCCCAAAACAAAAACAAAAAATCCAAAATGTCAATGAAAGCAAGAATTGTTTTCTGGAAAATATAAACAAGGTCAATAAACAAAGAGCAAGATTCAAAAAGAAAGAGAATTCTGATAAACACAAAAAAGAAAGAGGGAATCCCGTTAAACACAATCAAAAATGAAAGGGAGAATGTTACAACAGCTGTTATAGAAATTTAAAGAATCATCAGAGACTACTTTGAGAATTTTTATGCAATAGAATTTAGAAGAAATAATGAATTGTTGGATTTTCTAAAACAAAAGCCCAGGACCAGCGTGATTCACTACTGAATTCTTTCATACCTTTAAAGATGACCTACCTCACATCCATTTCAGGCTCTTCTGAATAACTGAAGAAACAGAAATACTCCCAAATGGTTTCCATAAAGCTAACATCAACCAGATACAAAAAGCAGACAGTGACACCACAAAAAAGTGAGAGTCACCAGCTGATATACTTGATAAATACATATGCAAAGATTGTAAAATTATTATCAGATAGAATTCAATAATGCATTGACCAAGCAGAATTCTTCCCAGGGATGCAACCATGGTTTAACATACACAGTAAATCAATATAATATACCATATCTATAAAAATTAGTAAAACATGGTCATAGCAGTAGAGATAGAGAAAGTATTTGACAAGTTCCAGCCCCTATTCATGAGAAAAACTCCCAGCAAGATGATAAGCAAAGGAACTTTCCTCAATTTAGTCAAAGCCATTCATCATAAGCTTGTGGCCAACATTATACTCAATTGGGAGAAACAAAAATTTTTCCCTTTAATGTCTAGCACAAGACAAGGTTGTTTACTCTCACTACTTCTATTCATTATAGTACTGGAAGTAGTTTCAATAGCAATTAGACAAAAAAACTATTATCAAGGGCATTCACACAGGAAATGAATAAATCAAACTCTCCCTCTATTTGAGTGATATGATTGATACATTTAAAATTCTAAAGCTTTACAAAAGTTTCTAGAAATAATAGTTTTTTTATAGTAAAGAAAGAAATTCTATAAATTAATATGCAAAAAACCAATGCTTTTTCTATATACAAATAATGAAAGAGAACTAGGATATAGTAAAAAAATATCCCATTCATAATTTTGATTCAGAAAATCAAGTACCTTAGAATCAATTTAACTTAAGAGGTGATAGATGAAGAAACACTATGAAATACTGCTACAAGGAAAGAGTACACAAGGAAATAGAAACACATATCCTGATTATGGAATAGGAGAATTAACATAATTAAAATACCAAATACTTCCCAAAACATTTTACAGATTTAATACAATCCCTATCAGGATAACAATGATAAATTTCAAAGAAATAGTTCAAACACTACTAAAATTCATATGTAGCAACAAATCTCCATGAATCCTTGGAAAAAGGGGGATGAGGGCATCACTTTTCTCAACTTCAAATTGTCCTATAAAATAGTAGCAATAAAAATAGCATGGAATTAGAATAATGACAGAGCTTCAGAAGTTAACAGAATTAACTTAAAATCTTGAGACTTACACTCAGGTATTTAATCAATTAATTTTTGACAAGGAGTCAAAAAATACTAAGTGAAGTAAGGAAAGCCTTTTAAGCAAGTAGATTTTGAAAACTAGTCAACTACATGTAAAAGAAGTCAACTCATACCTCTCTTTTAAGTTATACACAAAACTCAAATCAAAATTGACTAAAGAATCAGACTGCACATGGAATGGGAGAAACTATTTGCTCAATATTTATCTTATAATGGGTTGAAATCCAAGATATATAGGCACTGAGAGAGCTTGACAAGAAAAAAAAGCATCAATCCCTATCCAAAAATGGCAAGAGTCAAATAGAAACCTCTTCAAAGAGGAAACACAGGTGGTCTTGGGGCTACAGCAATAGCAAAGTGGGTAGGGTGTTTGCCTTGCACAGAGCCAACCCGGGTTTGACCTCTGACATCATGTGGTCACCCAGGCCTGCCAGGACTGATTTCTGAGCACAGAGCCAGAAGTTACCCCTGAACATTGTTGGGTGCAGCTCAAAAAACAAAAATACAAAAACAAATACATGGCAAAAAGGCAAGAAGATCCACATCATTAATTATTAGGAAGATGCAAATTAAAATAACGAGATAATATCTTAGAGCACAAAGATTGGCACTCACCTAAAAACATAAGAGCTACCAGTTTTGGCATAGAGGTGAGAGAGACTCTTGTTCTCTGCTGGTAGGAATGTGGACTATTCCAGCCTTTTGGGAAAACAATACGCATATTGCTCAAAAACTAGAAATTGAACTTCAGTATGACCCAACATTAGTGATCCTAAGAATACAATGTAGGGGCCTAAAAACACAAAGTAAAAATGCCCTCTGTACTCCAATGAACATCACAGCAATATTCACAATAGCCAGAATCTGGAAACAACCCAAATTCCTGAGACTAGATGAGCGGATAAAGAAATGGTCTACATCTACACAATGGAATACTGTGCAGATGTTAGAAAAATGAAGTCATGAAATTTCTCATACATGGACGTATATGGATGGTATGAAGCTGAGCAAAATGGGTCTATGGAGAGGGATGATGTAGAATGCTTGTACTCATTTGTAGTATATTAAAACAAAAGATAATATGGCAGTAATATCCAAAGCCAATAGAAATGACAGCCAGGAGGATCAGTCTTGGTATGAAACTTGCCACAAATAGTAGAGAATTGTATTTAGGTCAGAGAAGGAAACTGTATGTGAATGGCAGCTTGAAAGTATCACTCTAAACAAGATTTGAGTGATGAAATAAGGTAAAGATATATTCATAGTACCCCTTCTGTAACAATATTGTAACTCACAGTGTCTAAAAGAAAAAATTTAGAAAGAAAAGCAATATCTGCCACAGGGGCAGACAATGGGGAGGGCAGAAAGGAGGGGGAAAGTAAATTGGGGATATTGATGGTGTAAATTGTGCACTGGAGATTTGCACATTGTGTAACCAAAATTAATCAAGAGCACTTTTCTAACTAGGTATTCAATTAAATAATTTATTTCAAAAAAGATTTGAGCATTTAATGCTGACAATTTTAGGAATACAATGTATGACATGTTACTCCTTCAAAAGCAAAGACATGATTGCATCTCTCATTCATACAATGAAGTCATAAATATTGTACCTAAAAGTATTTTTTAAGGTTCTAAGTGTAGTATATTAGACATTTAAGATCAATGCACCATCCCAGTCACTCAGAACATAGGAGACTGACTTCCTTCAAAGCAGTTAAACTCCACACAGTCCAGGCAGAAATTTTAGCAATCTTTCCACTTAGGGCGCTACAATCTGGCCTACCTTCTGGTATAATAGGTGTCTGTGGTGGGTGAAACTCTAAAAGAGAATCATTGCATAGGCATACAGTGATCTGGAGCTAGTCATACCATCTGTGGCATATAGTTATACAGTCTTCAAATAAACAGCTCCTTCTGTGCTGCCGATTTTTGGTAGACAGAGATTATGACCATGTATGAACATCAGATATTAACAGGACCAGAAATGCCTACTGTGACATGGGTTCTGGCAGACCATTTATTCACAAAAACATAAAAGATGAAATTTTTTATTTTTATGGGTACAAATAAAAGCATGGGGTGCAAATAAAAGGCTTGAACGATGATCAGGATCCCTTGTAATAAGCCATATTTGCATTATTGCATTTTACTTAGCTTATATCTCTGGTTACATGAGAAATTCTCCTTTTTATTTTATTTTTAATTAGTATCTTTATTTAAACACTTGATTACAAACATGATTATGGTTGGGTTTCAATCATGTAAAGAAGACCTCCTTTCACCAGTGTAACATTCCCATCACCAATGTCTCAAATCTCCCTCCTCCCCACTCCACCCCTGCCTATACTCTAGACTGGCTTTCTACTTCACTCGTTCATTCTTATTGTTAGGATAGTTCTCAAAGTAGTTATTTCTCTAACTACACACATCACTCTTTGTGGTGAGCTTCATGAAGTGAGCTGGAGAGAAATTATCCTTTTAATTGGGTCTCGTGGATAAAGACTGGACATATATCATAGGATAGTCTAAGAATGTGTATACAAAAGAAATAGAAATCCAACCAAAATTTGTCCCCATCACAAGATAATTGAATTCATTTAAGTAGTCATCAGCCTACATACTGAAGTATTTTTTGAGGAAAGAAAAGTGGCTCCAGCTAAGAATCTATTTGAGCTTATGGGAAGTATTGAATGACTAAATTTTTCATGGGTTTGAAGTATTCATTAGAGGAGTTCTAGGAGCCGGAGCAATAGCATTAGGGTGTTTACCTTGCACTCAGCCAACCCCCGAAGGACTCCAGTTTGATTCCCAGCATTCCATATGGTAACTCGAGCCTGCCAGGAGTGGACTTCTGAGCACAGAGCCAGAAGAAACCCCTAAGCACCAACCCAGTGTGACCCCCCTAAAACACACACAAAAACAGGAGGTCTAAAGAAGAGACAATGTGACTCTTTACATAGAAGTTCTATATGAGTGGAAATAAAATGTGGTGATCTTTTTGATAATTCTTAAGTTTTTAATGACCAACAATTACAGAAATACAGTTATTCATTATTAAGTTTTATATACACAATGTTCCAACACAAATCCTTTAATTAATGTCCTCTTGCCATCACCAACGTACCCCTAGGGCAAGCACTTTTTCCCTCCATTATCCTAATGTTCCCTTCCCTAATTTATCCCCCTTACCTCCAATCTAATGGCACTGAAGACTAGTTTTTCTGCTCTTTGTTTCTTTTGCTTTTGGGGCTTTGTAATTCATTTACAAATCTTCTGTATGGCTCATATTATAGAGGGTTCTTTCTAATATACTTCCCTCTCATTAGATTCACTCAACATAACTATTCAGATCTAACTATGTAGCAGAAAATTACATGACTTTTTTTATACTGATGTGTAGTATTTCATTGTGTAAAGTATGTATACATTGTGTATATACCATAGTTTCATGATCTATTATTGGGCACTTGAGTTCTTCCCAGATTTTAGCTATTGTGAATTTTAGATATTGTGAGTAGTGTTGCAATAAACATAGGAGCACACAAGTAGTTTTTTCTGGTTTGTAATTTTTGGATCTTTGGTGTATGCTCTAAGGAGTGAAATTGCTGGGTTGTATAGAAACTCCTTTGTTAGGTTTTTAAGCATGGAGCATCTTACGTTTCAAAATGGCTGCATTACTTGCTTGACATTACCACCAAGAAAGAATGAGACTTGTGTCCCACCATCCTTACCAACAACAGTAGTTATTCTTTTTTTTTTTTTTTTTTTTTTGCTTTTTGAGCCACACCCTGTGATGCTCAGTCAAGGCTCACTCCTGTCTATGCACTCAGAAATTGCTCCTGGCTAGGAGGGCCATATGGGATTCTGGGGGATCAAACTGAAGTTCGTTCCAGATTGGCTGCGTGCAAGGCAAATGCCATACTGTTGTGCTATCGCTCCTGCCCCCAGTAGTTATATTTTTTGATGATTGTTGGTCTCTCTGGTGTGACTTTCGTTGCCTATTTATTCCTACAAGAGCACAATAGGAAAATTAGAAAACCAACCAAAAAACACAACTTAGTTTACACCAGGCATTAAAATATATCTATAATGAGATTGTGAATATAATAGTAATATGGAAAAGTATATTTGCATCTATTTATCCAGACTGATGTGACTTGTTTGCTAATTAGAGTCTAACCATAATAACAGAAAAGAATGATTATTTTCTAATATGATTTCAGTACTCCAGAACATCAACAATCAACTTGATGGCAAATTGATTTCACAGAACTGTTTTCAGTCTGGAGAAGTCTTTTGTTTGTTTCTTTATTGTGTTTGGGCCAAAACTGACTGTGCTCAGGTCCTTGTGAATCTTGAAGGTCCACCTGCAACAATGGGTATTGAGCCAGGGTTGGCTGCATGCAAGGCTAGCCCCTTCAGCCCTACAATTTTTCTGGCTCCTCAAGGGACTATTATTGATAGTGACTAAAATAAAATATTTCTGGTAAGACTTTCCACTTTCAATTTACACTCTTAGCTGGCATCACTACCACATTGTTTGATAAACATAGAATACTAGCTAACAAGGCTACTGGACCAAAGAAGCTACTACATCAATGAGGTGTCATATTATCATTAGAATATTATGATTTTTGTTACATATTGACTCTCCAGTGATAGAAGCTTGGCTAGATTTTTGGAGATATAATAAGATGCCAATTTGCTGTTGGTACTCTGTGTAGAAAATGCCACCATGGCATATAGTACTCAATTCAGTAACCAGTGACCAGTACATATTGCTTCCCTATGGGTGGAATACATAACTCAGATCCAAAGAACATATGTGGCCTTATTCTCCATATTTCAATGTTACTTATATTGGGATTTTTGTGATTTTCACATCTGTTACTATATGCTTTGCATATCATACATGCTAGTTCCTAGCGAGACTTTGCCATAGGTAAAATTTAATGAGTTACATTAAACTTTATGTGATGTTTCCATCTGGTCACATCAGACATATTTTATGTAAGTTCAGTATTTAAATATAATAATAATGACCCTGGATGTTAATTTATCCTTATAATAAGGAGAAAATATGGTTGCAGTTACATAAAAGAAGGAAAAGAGAGCAAACACTAGGGCATTTCTTAATAGTCTCTACATATTTAGTTCATTCCAGCAACTTTATATACAGTTAATTTTAACTACTGCAGCCTACAGTAACCTTGTTATCTTGGTACCTATCCAAAAAAGACTCTCCAGTTTAACCCATCTATATTATATACAATTATATATAATATAATATATATTATGTTATTTATTTTATATATGTATAAATTCAGAGTCTCAGATTCTTCAGAAAACTTGTTATATCTCACCAGGATAAGAGAAGATGGCATTCAATTTTTTCCCTATTGGTTTCTGGTCTACACCCAGTAATGTTCAGTGCATCGTCCTGTCTCTGTTGCTCAAGGATCATCTTTGACAGTCCTCAGGGTATCAGATTTGGTATAGATATTAAACTGAAGTTCCTGACATGCATGGCAAGTTCCCTACTCTTGTACTGTAACTTTGGCCCCAAAGAGGAGATTTCATTTATAGAAAAGCTTGTATAAATTCATAGAAATGAGATTATAATAGATTTAATTTAGTAAGTTAGTAACTCGAATTCTGAAAAACTAGTGAGAAACTTGCTTGGGAAGGGAGATTGAAATCTGATCATAAATTACTTTGAATGTCAGGCTGATTGCTTTGAATGCCTAATTTAGTTGACAATGTGCACTATTTCAAGGCTTTTGAAATAGTCAACCAAATTGATCTGAACTTTATATGGGACAATTGGGCAGTGTAGAAAATGCATTGCAGTGAAAGAATGATTCACATTAAAGCCACAAGAATTTATAAAGTACACCAGCTTCAGATTTACTTCTGACTCTGAGCTCAGAAATCACTCCTGGAAGGCTCAGGGGACCATATGGAATACCTGCGATTGGCTGTATGCAAGTCAAACACCCTATGCTATTGTTTGGATCTCTTCTTCATTTGTTGTTGTTGAAGTAGTAATAGTAATAGTAGTAGTAGTAGTAGTAGTTGTTGTTGTTGTTGTTGTTGCTGTTTAGTAGTAATAGTAATAGTAATTGTTGTTGTTGTTGTTGTTGTTGTTGCTGTTGTACTTCATGGATTGGACAGCTCCAAGCTTTAAAAGTGCTCAGAGAATCCCATGGCCACATCCTGTGACATTCAGCATATTGTGACATAGTTTTCAGTGCTCATATCTAGCAATGTGGTGCTCTTTGTGGAAAGGGGTCAGGAGTGGATAGACTGGTGAGGTGATGTGTTGTTGATGGGAGTCACAGGGTGACCCTAAATGTGTTACAAGGCCCCTAGGACTCCATCAGGTGGTGCAGTTTGTCATGTTTTACAAGGTATCAAACTCTGATGTGAGTTTACAAAACATATATATCTAACCACTGAACTTTCTCCACCTAAACTCCCAGTTTCAGTTTCTTAAAGAAGAAGTATATTCTCTTTCAACATTAGTAGTGACTGTAAATGGTGAAGAAAGTTGCGATTCAAGAGTAGAGAGGTTAACAGGACTTTGTATTTGATTGAATGAAAGGAAAATTGAAAATTGTCAAAATGCAGTATTTTTTCAAGTTTGAGAAATGTATTTGGGGGATATTTTTAGAAGAACCAGTATGTGCCAATTGGCTGGGTTTCCTGGATGATAACTTTCAAGAAATCTTTAAAGGACAGTATTTGTTCAGTATTTCCCTACTATAATCCTCCTGGATTGATTACAGAACTATTCCTAATGTCCATACTCATTTTCTCCCTTGGTTGAGTCTATTGCATTCATTGTACAGAATTGTTCTGTGAGGGATTAGCTAAAATCAACAGTGACTAGACTACATAGCTACTTCTTTTACTATAAACTAGGGCACTACTTTAAGAGCAAAGTTTCTTAATGACCATGGGCTTTGACTTAATTATTCTTACTATAGTATTACTTAAACACATTTAAACATAAAAATAGGTATAAACTCAGGGTACTCATTGTTTTCACATAGCTACATATAAGAAAAGCCATTTTATAAGTTCAAGACAATAAAAACAACAAAACCATCAAATTTAAATTAAGGTAATTAATTTAATGGACAGATAAAATTGTTTTGTGGAAATTAAATTACTTCTCCCAACTTAATGACAATTAGCTTCTTTTGAGTTTGAATGCCAGCGCTAACTTGTCACTTACTATAACTTAATATTCTCCCTACTTTTAAAATAGGAAAACAAATCTTCATCAGCATTTTAATGACAATGCTTAGCCTATGTGGAAGAGAGGTACACTTCATTTATCTATGAAGTACTTTTCTCATTAGCTTTAGACAATTAAAGTGGTGTCAATGAATCCAGAGAAATCCTGAACAGAAATCCATATTTGACCTATAATTTTGATTATGGGCTATATCATGTAATTAATATGACTCACACATGACCATTTACACCTTTTTTAAGTTTCCATATCAAAGATATATTTAACGTTTTAGAAAGTAAATGTGACAAAATATTATTCAGGAGCAAAGAAAAAAATCAATCTTATTACAAATCCAACTCTTACATATGGAGAAGTTACGTAAGAGTAAATTTTGCACATTAACTTTTTACTTAAATAAATTATATTGTACAAATGTCCTTGTAATAATCATAGTATTTTTTTCATTTTCTTTCAGAATCTCTAAAAGATATTCTGAACCAAATTATGTGCAAATTCGAAAGGGTTCTATACTGCTATGATTCCCCCAATAAGAGTGTTTGTTTTTTAATCTTCAATAAATTTTTCTTGAGATATCCTGGGTACCAATACTATTTTTATTATTGTTTTATGCTGAAAGTTTTATTGCATTGGATCTCTACCAGTGTGCCATATCAACTACATTCAAGGCATACTGTTGAATTTTTTTCTTAGGGATCACATTTAATGAGACACAGGAACTAGTGTATTAGATATGGTGCTGGGGATTGGAGCATGGTCTTCTGTGTGCAGCACCCTGATCTGTCAATTCAGAAAAAGTTGCAAGTTAATTTTTAGAAATCCCCACATCACTAATACTGAGATAAGAACTCCATAATAATTCAGTATTTAACCACTGTGAACTTTTTTTTTTTTGGTACTGGAGACATTGCATTAAAATCATTTTATTATAGAACCATGATTTATTGAGTTGTTCATCATAGTCATTTTAGGCTTTATAGTTGAAACACCAATACTGTCATGAGTGTGACTAACGCACCCATTATCCTAGCCTTTTTCCTTGCAGGCACAAGCAAATTTAACTTAATTGTTTGTTACAACAGAAAGGCAAATGGAATTATCAAAATTTAGATTAGCAAGAATAAATTTGAGATAATTCTTATATTTCTTTATGGTGTTAATAAAGTCACTGTCTATGAATTTACTGGGCTATGTATGGCTGATTCTATTTGAGTCTTCTGTATTACTGTTTAGATTCACTGAGCTTGGTAGATTTCTATGAAATTTTTATTTTAGATTTCTCTGTGATTCTTGAGTTGACACTACTATAAAATTTTGAAGCATCACACAAGCAGTCACACAGTTCAAGTTTATAAATCTGAGACAAATTTGTTGACTTGGCAGTTTGATTAGGTGAAGTCCTGGAGCTGGGCCTTTTCTATCTAAGGCTATTGGGTGTAGCATTGGGCTGTTGTAGCTTCAAACAGAAAGGGGAATCTTTCCCCCACCATTCTGAGAATGCTTCAGAAGTATCAGCCTTAACCAGACAACCTGGGAAGAGTTGGCAACTATCATTTTTTTTAAGCTAGTAGCACACACAATTTTTTTATCATATTCTTTGTTCATTGTCTTTGAACTTTTGCAATCACATAAAATTCTTTCTTTGTTGTTTAAATGCAATGACAAGCAAGTCTATTGGACAAATTCTACTGCAATGCACAATTAAAACCAAGTTACTGGGAAAATACTATTTAATTTATCAAGGACTACGATAACTTTTTTGTAATAATGAATAATGTTAAAATAATGAATAATGTTAAAAATGCTACTTTTGCTTGATTTTTTTTATTATGTAGTTTGATTACCATACTAACTTGGAGACTCATACATACTTTATTTCTAGAATTGAATTGTATTCCACTAACTTTAGGAATACAGGTTGTATGAATGCTGTGAAGCTCTCTTGGATTAATAATGATTCTCAATTACTTACTATTCTTGGTTATTATTCATAACTTCATTCTTTTTTTACATTTTTGGGCCACACCTGGTGAAGCTCTGAAATCACTGCTGACTTGGGGAACCATAAGGAACACTGGGGGATCGGACTGTGCCCTACTGCTTGCGTCACCACTCTGGCCCTATAAATTCATTGCTTATCCTCATTATTATCAATTAGTTATACAGTGTTTACTTTATAGTGGAGAGCAAACCTGATTAACTATTAATTTTATGATCTTAAATAATAGTTCAATTTTGAGATATGTATTTGTTTCACATCTAACCTAATCCTAATTTCTTCCTTCCAGTTTAATTGTACAGTGACTGATATTCCATAAATTTCCCAGAGCAATGGCTTTAGTGGAAATTAAGGATAGGCAAAGCAAGTGAGGCTAGGCTCATTTGCTATATTCAAATAAGCACTGGTCAAAAAAGATTTAGAGCTGTTCTTTTCATTAGCAGCACTATTAAAATCAGATTATTTGTTTTGGTTTTGGATCTCATCCAGGACATTATACATATGAATTTGTTCTTTCTCTGAATTATCTTTCTGTGAACATTATTTTAATAGTTTTCTATTCAAAATATTGAATGACTTCTCATACTTTAAGAAACAACATAGAGAGTAATTCTAGACATAATAGGTTATATTTGGTATAGACTAATATATGTTGTATCAGATCCAGATGGCATTTTTAAACAAATGAATCAGAAGGTTTTAATTATAACACTTTTACATAGAACATTGTCCTATAGAATGGATTTCAAGGCTAGAAGAGTGAGACTGTAGTACAAATGAAAGAGGGGGGCATTGGTGGTGGGAATGTTACACTGTTAAAGGGGGGTTATTCTGTTTATGACTAAAACCCAACTACGAACTTGCTTGTAATCATGGTGTTTAAATAAAGATCTATATATTTAAAAATAAAAATTAAAAAAAGAAAATGAGAAGTACAGTTCTTCTGATGAATGAGGATGTAGGTATCATATGGGATGGGAACACAAATGATTATGGTATAGAGAATCCAAACCTGAAGTTATTTTTAAACATTGGTCATGGGGTATGAAAATCATATGAAACATAAAACAAAGTTAAGAAATCTAGATCAATATCAGAGAAGTTCCTCACGAATAACATTTGAAGCTGCTCTCAAAACTGCTATTGAAACTAAAATCAATTCAATATGTCCAATATTATTATTATTGTTATATCTAATGTATTTATTTAAATATCATTGAACACTATAAGAAACCACTCTTCTCAATTGTCCTGGCATATTGCTTGAATATAGTGCAACATATTTTCTTTGATCAGATTTATTTAAGGTATTCCATTATGTCCTAATTTTCTTTTTCTTTTTTGTTTGTTTTTGGACCACACTCGGTGATGCTTAGGGGTTACTCCTGGCTATGCACTCAGAAATCCTGGCTTTGGGGACCATATGGGACACCAAGGATCGAACCCAGGTCTGTCATGGGTCAGCCATGTACAAGGCAAACGCCCTTCCACTGTGTTAATGCTACGGCCCCTGTGTTCTTATTTTCTTGGGTGTCTTAAGTGACTTAAATTTGAATTTAAGCCAATAAATAAAAAGGCTTAAATTTTTAAAAATAAAATCAGTGAGGGTTATCAGTGAACAGCCTGGTAGAATGTTGTCAAGTTATGTAATATATGTAATAATTATATTGTTTTATAAATATTTACCCACATTTACATACATTAAGAAATCCTGCCCCAAAATATGTGATAAATTTCACTACACCTCAGTAGCACTACCCTTAGAAGAAAATGGTTCTGGTTATTAGAAAGAGAAAAATTGGGGATACTGGTGACAGAAAATATGCACTGGTGAAAGAGGGTACATTGTTTGACTAAAATCAATCATGAATAATTTTGTAACCAAGATGCTTAAGTAAAATATATTAAAAAAATGAGGCTAGAGAGATAATACTTGCATACAACTGACCCACATTTTATTTCCCAACTCTTTCTACAGAGTGAAGCAGGTGATATACAAAGTGGCATATGTAAAGTTGACACTGCTTTAAAAAATAGAAATGACCAAAATGTCTTACACATAGCTTTTTCTAAATCTAATTTCTCATTTGTGTGTGTTTATGTGGTGTGTGTGTGTGTGTGTGTGTGTGTATGTGTGTGTGTGGTTTTGTTTTCTGGGCCACACTCGGTGGTAATCAGGGGTTACTCCTGGCTCTGTGCTCAGAAGTCGCTCCTGGCAAGCTTGGGGGACGAGTGCCAGGGATTGAACCAGTGTTGTCCAAGTGGAAAACAAATGCCCTACCCATTGTGATATTGCCTCCAAATTTCTCAAATTAATTCTTTTCAAGACATCCCTGAGCATTTTTTCTTTATCCATTTAACTATTTTTGTCTAAAAACATGTACAGAAAATGATAAATAATTTGAATTACATTAAAGTAATTTGAATCTATTATAGCTTATCAGAGGCAAATTTGCCCTTATTGAGTAGAATTCTAAATATAATTCTAAAATAGTGTTTCTTAAGCTCAAATTGATAGCATATAGACAAAGGATTTATGATTAATTCAGCAAATGAAACTCGTGCTCTGCATCATCTTTCTGCACTTTTCCAAAATGACATGGTAATAACTTTGGAATATTGAAATTCCAGGGCACCAGGTCCAATGAATGTGTGGATTTTCTATCTGGGAACTATATGTGGTTTGGTTTCAGTAAAGTTCTATCTTCTCCAACTTTGTATATTCCCTACATACTTTTCAACCATGACTGCTGTTTCCACACACTTTTTGCCTCTGGGGTCTTTTCTTTCTGCCCTGTCAACCAGCTCTTCTACTTTTTGCCAACTATGTCCTCCCATTGGTCTATTTTTCCTCAAGGAGACATTGTCTGCTCTCTTTCAGTGACTAGTACATTGAAGAAAATGACACAATTTTGAGTTAAAATGTACAATATAATTTCTCACTGAAATTACAAAATACTTTTGCTACACTTAAATTTATTCACATAAGATAGAGTAATAAAGTCATATGCAATTGTATCTTTATGCATGAAAATAATGTACTGGAACTTATCTAGCTTATAAGTTATATATATTTTATACTTTAAAAATATACTAATTCACTGATAATATCTAATTCATGCTCAAAGACCTGATAGAAAAATCAGTCAAATTATTGTTTGGTTGATAAGATACCAAACACTTGAAGATACGTCTTATTAAAATGTATTAAATTTTGTTTATTAATAATTTTTTTTATCTGGACCATAGTGGTGGCACTAGAGTGCAAGCGCTAACCTAGGATGGACCTCGGTTCTATCCACCGGTAGTCCCGTATGGTCCCCCTGCCAAGCCAGGAGTGATTTCTGAGTGCATAACCAGAGTAACCCCTGAGTGTTAATAGGGTGTGGCCCAAAAAACTAAAAATGAAAAAATAATTTATTTTATCTAACCAGTCCAGTTTCAGTAATAGAACTTTGTGGATACCATCAACATGGAGAATAATTTATGCACTGTGAACTAATTGCTAAATTTTCTTCTATAATCATACATAATAAATAATAAAAACATTTTTATAAAAATACAAATAAAAGTAAGAAATATATAATATATAAATAATATATAAAATATATTATTGAAATATAAAAATATCACAATTATATATATATAAAAAACATTTTCAATTAAACTTAGGTTAACAAAATATTTTTATTATTCAGCAATGCATCAAATAATAATGATAATTCATATTTTATTCTATCAAATCATGAGTAAAATAATTTAAATGTGTTAGGGTGAAATGAAATAACACAAAAGTTAACCTAATATTTTAATGGTGTGAATATAAATATTCTATGTCAAGCAAATTAACTATTCATTTTAATATTTTAAACATTTTTAGAATGTGTCTACACCTACAAAATATTATATGAAATAAAAATAATGGTTACATCAAACAATTTTAAGGGTATGATTAAATTGGATTATAGTTATAATAAAATTTACTGATCAAAAGAAATAAATATTTTCCCACTCAATCTAAATTAACCATTGAATAACAGGTGTTTATAATTATTATATACTTCAAATAATGTGTGCCCACAATTGTTTTTGCTTGAAATAGAAGTTTAAATGCATTGAAGGCAAATAAATCAATTTAAATGAGAAATTACCAGAATATTTTTTCATGATGATATTTTAATTTAAATCTTTATTGAGTCATTGTGAATTTTAAAGTTATTTATTATTGCATTTCAGACTTACAATTATTCAACACCAATTCCTTTATCAATGTCTACTTCCTCCACTTAGTTTTCTTTCTATCCCACTTCCTGACTCTGAAGGCACTACCCCAGCCATCCTTTAGGCAGTGTGGCTTACAATGCAGTTATTGTTAGGGCATAATGCATATCAATTTACCTCTTTTCAGCACATCCCTTCCTCCAGAGTGACCTACACCTTTGATTTCTTTGTTACATCACCAATTCTCACCCCCAAACTCCACTGGCAAGCTTCTTACTGAAGACCACTCTCATGTTCTTTGTTTCTATTGTCTTTGGGCATTTATTATTCCCCCCACTAATTTCTTTATATCACACATATTAGAGTGATTATTCTGTGTCTATTCCTCTCTCCTGACTTATTGTAATGCTTCTTCAGATTCATTTATTAGTTGCAAATTGCATGAGTTCATCTTTTCCTATGGCTGTCAAATATTTCATTTTGAATGTGTAGCATAGTTTCTTTATCCGATCATTTGTTCTTGGGCACTTGATTTGTTTCCAGAACTTTATTCTTGAGAATATGCTTCAATAAATATTGGGTACAAATGTCTTCTGGATTGCATTTGAGCCCTTGGAGATTATATTCTAAGGGAGTGTAATGCTTGGCCATATGGAAGATAAATTACTAGTTGTTTGATAAGTGTTCATCATTGTTTTACAAAAAGGCTAGAATGGTTGACATACCCATTACCAAACAGTGAGTGAAGACTGCAACCACATTGTACTGGCTGGTTTTTGTTCTTTTTTGATCACTGGAAATTTCTTTGGTGTGAGGAGACATCTTGTTGTTGTTTAGATCTGCTTTTCTTCTATCATATTAGTGATGCTTAGCATTTCCTTTTATGCCTTTTGCCATTTGTATCATTATTTTTTTGAAGATAGTTCTATTCATTTTTCAACATATTTTTGATGGGGTTGGAATATTATTGATAACTCCTATTAGTGCTTTATACATCTTGGACATTAACTATTTTAGATGAATGATAAACAAATAATTTCTTTTGATTTGTGGGGTGCTTTTCCATTCTGATCAGTGGTCATTGAGATGCAGAAGCTTCTTAATTTAATGTAGTCTCAGTTGTTCAGTTTTGCTTCCACTTGCTTGTCCAATGGTAATGTTTTCTTAAAGATGCTTCTAGATTTGAACCTTCTGCTTGCTTTTTCAACATCCCAGGTGAGACTTGCTCCATCAAATATCACTGTCATTCTGGACAGAAAGCAGTGCCTCTCCTATAGGGTGGATCAGAGCAGGCTCCACTACTAACCTATACTATATTAGGTAAACATAGTACATTCACATTCACATTCCTTCTTGACCGTTTTTAAAATTTTTTTGCTTGTTTGTTTTGGGCCACACCTGGCTGCACTCAGGAGTTACTCCTGGCTCTGCACCTAGAAATCACTCCTGGTATGCTTGGAGGAGCATGTAATATGCTGGTGATTGAACCTGGGTTGGCAAAGTGTGAATTGAAGCTGGGTTGGCCACATGTGGGGCACATGAATTACCAGCTGTGCTATCACTGCAGTCCTTCTTGTGCTTTCTATCTAACATCTGAGCTGAGACTTGCTTTGGTCTAACTCTAACATCATAGGGCCTATTCTGGACTAAGAACCAGAGCCCACTGAGTAGGTCTCAACAGCCTTCACCATACCCGACTGAGCCATATCAAAGGCCCTACCACAGTTTGTGAAGTCTCCAGCTGTGACAGATCCATTTAACAAATTATACACTTTTCAGAGTTATTATTCCTGTCATTCTGTGAAGATAGAACTAACCCCTCAGAATCTTCCAGGGGTCTAACTACAAAGATTTAACACCAGTATAGCAAGAACACTATTGACCAATGGAAATAACATGTAGAAACCTTACAAGTTCAATGAGTGAATAGTGAATAGGATATTATGAAAGACATCACCAGTATATCTTCAGACAATATTTTCAGTGACACTTACAGGGGTCCTCAAACTTTTTAAACAGGGGGCCAGTTCACTGTCCCTCAGACCATTGGAGGGTCTGACTATAGTAAAAACAAAAATTATGAACGAATTCTTATGCACACTGCATATATCTTATTTTGCAATGAAGAAACAAAACAAATACAAATACAATATTTGGCCCACGGGCCATAGTTTGAGGACCACTGCGACTATGATGAGAATGTTCAAGGAGTTTAAAGAAATAAGAAAACATAGGTAGTTATCAAAGCATAAAAATGAATGTGAATTGAAATTTAAAGACTACAAAAGTCAGAAATGAAGAACATGGTGAGTGATAAAAAATCAATAGGAGCTCTGAATAGCTAATTAATAACTATTAATAATAATTAGTACTAACTAAACAAAATATTAAGAAACTCTAGGATAAGAAGGAAGAAAAAAGAGAAAAAAAGAAACCTCAAGGTAAGAGCAGACGTTGAGAAATGGTCTGAAAAGGGATGAGGAGTTTATCAGTGAGCTTTGAAGTGAGTTCAAGAGGAACAATATGAGAATTATCAAACTCCTATGATGAAGAAATAAGAGTGAAAGAAATCATCAATAGAATTTCCCATAATTGAGGTTGTCAGGTATTGAGATCCATGAGCTCTAAAAAATCCCAGTGAAAATAGACCCAACTAAAAACTCAAAGACACATTATATTCAAAATGACAAAATCCAAAAATAGAAACAAAATATTGAGAGAGCAAGATTAAAAAAAACTTACAAAGGAAAGCTTATACAATATACAGCAGATTCATCAAATGAAATACATACATCAGCAGAATTGGGAAGGATATTGTAAACTCAACAAAATAACCATCCACCACCAAAAGTATATCTAGCTAGATTATCCTTAGTATTTAAAAAAAAAAAACTAACTACAGAACTTCATGGATAGGTAACTGCTTAAGGTATCTTGAATTCAGATTTACAAGAAGTACTGAAAAACTGCTCTAAAGAACAGGATAGGGGGCTGGAGAGATAGCATGGAGGTAAGGCGTTTGCCTTTCATGCAGAAGGACAGTGGTTCGAATCCTGGCACCCCATATGGTCCCCTGTGGCTGCTAGGGGCAATTTCTGAGCATGGAGCCAGGAGTAACCCCTGAGCACTGCGGGTGTGACCCAAAAACCAAAAAAAAAAAAAAAAGAACAGGATAAATTTTCCAATATGTTGCATTAAGTATGGCACGTACTAGTGGTGCATGTCTATCCTTTACTAGTTTAAGAAATGTTAAGAACATGTAGCAATTGATAATCACCAATTGAGTTTTTTAATTTATTTTTGCTAATTCTATTTACTATTTCTTTAAACTTTATTAAGGACAAGTAATATAAAATAAATTTGTATTTTTCTGCCGAGTGAATGGGCTGAGTTTAGGAATGAATGTGGGAAAATGTTGGTGTTGGGACTGGTGTTGTAACATTGAATACTTGAATGAATTCTGTTATGAACAACTTTGTAACTCACAGTGTATCAATAAATAACCCTAAGTAAAAATTTCAATGTTATACAGAGTTCTGCCTATGTTTTCCTCAGTGTAACTTAGGGACTCAGGTTTAAAATATGACTTGATTTTTGTATATGGTATTATTAAGGAGTTTGAACATATTTTTTATATTTGAATGATTAGCTTTCCAAATATCATTTGATGTAAAGGATTTTTTCTTCTACTTCAGACTTTGTGCTCATTTTTTGAAGAATGACCACAAATCCAAAGATTAATCTCTGGATTATCAGTTCTAGTCTTCTTGATCTGAGGGTCAGTACTTATTCAAATCCCAGATTTCTAATTACTTTAGCTTTGTTGTACAGCTTGAGTGCTGTGATGAAGTGGGAATGTAAGTGATGCCACCTATCTTCTATTTTCCTAAGATTGTGTGGGCTCCTTGGGGGAATGTTTGACTATTTAAAGGTGAAATTGGAAGTTAGGTATAAGATGATAGTTAAAATTAGGTTAATGATTAAGTTTGTCTAGGCTAGAATAAGAATTGTAGAGAGCTAGGGTTAGTATGAAAATTAGTGTTAGGGCTAAGTTTAATGTTAGGGTTAAAGATTAGGTCTATTATGTCCAAAGTTGAAAACAGAAGTTCAGCAAAATGGGTGCTTGTTAAGCTTAGACTAATTGATATATTTAGTCCTTGGATTGAGCCAAGATGGTATTGGATTTGTGTAAGGATTAAATTCAAGTTTAGGATTAAAGTAAGAATCTGGGTGTATGTTAAGATTTGATATAAATTTGGTTATTTTTATAGCTTAAAGTGATTTAAGTATAGGGTTATTGTTTAACTTTGTCTGCTTGCTAAATTTAGGCACAATCTTAGGTATATGTGAATAGAGTTGACTTAAGTTAAGTTGTTCAATGTATGTTCCTTGTAAGATAGTGGCTGAATGCTCCAAAGAATTTCTGACCTGAAATATATCAGATATAGCATAAACTTCCATGTCTTTGGGGAAGACAACATGTCTTTTGGGGAAAACCATGTAGTTTTGTGTCCTATGTAGGGACAGTTAGGCTTTCTCTAGTTTTTTTGACTAGGGAGAAGAGTGGTAGGAAATGCATAGAACTAAATGGCTGGACTGAAAAGGGTAGCACTACTTCTGAAGAATCAGGATAAGATTGTACTTTACATTCCACATTCCTAACTTTACTTTTTTTTGGGGAGGGGGCAAACCCGGTGACGCTCAGGGGTTACTCCTGGCTATGTGCTCAGAAATCGCTCCTGGCTTGGGGAACTATATGGGATACTGGGGGATCAAACCGTGGTCCTTCCTAGGCTAGCGCACGAAGGCAGATGCCTTTCAGCTTGTGCCACCACTCTGGCCCCTACTCCTAACTTTTCTAAAATAAAAGTTTTATGAAAATATATTACTTCTCGAATATAATTTAAAGATTGTTGTTTGGATTACTTAATTCAAATTGGTGTTTAATATAACATTTGAAAATTTGTGTTGCAGTTAAGAAACTGAGTCTAACATGCATATCAAAAATTTATACTTAACATTAAAACACATAACATATTTGGAAACTTCTCTGTCATAGAGGAAATTACTATTGTACTTGTTCTAGAAATTTTTATATATAATAATGCATTTTGTAATTCAATGGCAGATGTGAAATCAGCATTGAAGAAAATTGAGATATTGGTTTTAAACAAAACAAACAAACAAAAAGCAAAAACAACTTGGATCTATATTGAAAGTGTGTTTTTATAAATTGATCACAATTTTTTCTGAAAAAACTTCTCAAGTTCTTTAAACTGTGACTGCATGGATTCTTTTTGCATTAGTTATGTATTTGTAGATAATTTAAAATCCTGGCATAAGAAACATTGTTCATGTTTCCTTTAAAAATTTTTATTTTGACCAAAGTGGATTACATATAAGGCACTACTGTGAATGACTTGTAATCCACTTTGTTCAAAATAAATACTATTAATAAAAAAAGGCAAGGATGCTTTATATTTGCTTAATTTTTGAGACAAATAACCAGCGGTCAGGGATTATCCTGGATCTGAACTCAGAAATCACTCCTTGCAGGCTGGGGACCATGTGGGATGTTGGGGGGGGCGTGAGATCCAACCTGGTTGTGTCTTGGATCATCATGACTCTGCTGTGTGAAAAGCAAATGCCCTATTGGTATGCTATCATTTGGGCCAAAAGCAAGTTCTTTGCTATATTTTTTTAATTATTTTTTGTATTTTTGTTATTATGGCTTCATTGGTTTTCTCTTTTTTCTTTCTTTTTCTCTTGTGTTGTTTAGTTACCTTTTCCCTCTTTTCCCTTTTCTTCTTCTAACTTTATATTTATAACACCTAAACTATTTCTTCTAATTTTTTCTCTTTTTTTCTTCTTCCCCCTTTTATTTCTCATACTTCCAACAGAACCACATTACTAAAATCATCTTGCTCAGCCTCATAATTTAAAGGAGAAAATGGATGGTACCAGGACCAGACAGTCATATGAACATTTAGCGGAAATAAAAAAATGAACAGAATTGAACACCAAACCCAAAGTCATTGACAACAGAATCAATGTCCAATTTACACAAGCTGTACAAGTAGGGACCAGTTACGCTAACATCCTCGGGGGTAAAAGAGCGAGAAGTGGGATGCATGCTTGGAAAAGGGATGGAGAGAGGACAACACTGGTAGTGGAAATTCCCCTTATTTATTATCACTATGTACCTTAAATATTACTGTGAAAGATTTATAACTCACTTTGGTCACAATAAAAATAAAAGAAAAACAAGTTTTGGAGTCAGAGAGGGCCAGTGGTTAGGATCACATTCTTTTTCCCATGGGTTTTAACCTGTCACAGGTAAAAGCTGACTGTGCTCAGACCAACTGTCTCTGCCAACCAGTGCAGCAAGTTAGTGCTTAATATCACTTGGAGATAATTGCAAACCTAACATGGTGGTGACATTTTGATGGCTTTGTCCAGTGTCCACCAATAGGAGAGCTCTGTCATTGAAGACTGAGAATAATATCAATAAAAGTCAAATTTAAGTTTTGGGGTGTTAGGGATTTGTGTTACAGCCATAGGAAAAGCTCATAGGCTTTTCCTAGATTCTGTAAATAGGCACATAGGTTCTGTACTCCTGGGAGTATTTAGGGCAAAAATGAGTTGTTTTGGGATTGACTGAGGATAGGCTACTTGCCAGGCAAAAATGCCTTAACAGTCTATACTTTCTCCCTAGCCTTAAGCCTATCTTGATAATGATGAAAGTTAGCAAACTGGGTCCCAAGGTCCACCAGATCTGTGTAAGTAGACAAAGCCAAAATTGAAATGAATTAAATAAGTGAATTCTCCCATTAAATGCGTTAGGACTCCAGGTCACAGTTTGTGAACAGTATGCAAAAAAATGTACAGGTTCTGTGCAAGAACAACAGACAATAGCAACATGTGCATCTACCGACACAGAAAAGAATGAGCTAAGCAGTGTTTTAATTTGACTGAAAACACTGAGCTGCTGAAGCCCCAATAAAGAAATGTTGGTCCCTCATTTCAATAGTTTCTTTGTTACTAGCCTGGGGGTTATTTATTCCTTTATTCTTTTTGTTTTGTTTTAGGGTTACACCTGCTGATGTTTGGGGTCATCTCAGTAATGCCTGGGGGGACACACTGTGGTATATTAGGCCTCTGGGGGGACTCTGCTGTCTTAGTTCCTCTTAAAGGTTCTTTTCTAAATTACTGTTAGGTTTATTGCAACCCAAGTCTCATTTCTCCTTCCCCTAAGTTCCTCGGGAACAGCACTCCTCTTCCTGTCTCCACTGCTGAGCTATAGTTTTAATACTTCCCTCATACCCTAAATCATAAAATTTTTGTTTCATCTTCAATTTTCACTTCTCTCTCAAGATAATTTCTAAGATCCTCTCACCAAATCTTTCCATTCTAAGCAATCAGGAATAGTTAAGAACTATGTTAAAACACTAAAGCATAGACTGCAGTGGGATACTATCCACAAGAAACTGAAGAGGTAATAGAGCAGGTAGCACGATTCATGTTTGATCCCTGCTACCACGTATGATTCCCAAAAAGCCTCCAGAAGTGATTCCTGAGTGAAGAGCCATAATAATTCCCTGAAACCACTGAGTGTGACTAAATCAAAACAAAACCAACCAAACAAAATAATCCCCACAACTGTGTGTGTGTGTGTGTGTGTGTGTGTGTGTGCAATATAAAGCAAATTTTAGAAATATAATGGGATTCTCTAAAACAGGTCACACTTATTTCCTACTAATTTGAAAAAAATGTTCAAAAGGTTTTCTTTCATCTATAAAATTATCTGGGTGCAGAGTGATCATTTCTAAGTATCATTGTCATTGTAGTCCCTTTTCTGCCCTAACTGAACTACCCGGCTATTTGTGGCAAGTTTCCTATCATGGCTCAGACCTCCTGGTCCTTGTATCAATCGTCTCTGACTATTTTTACATTACTATCTTTTTTAATATCCTACAAATGAGTTTGATGATTTTATGCCTATCCTTCTCCCTCTGACTCATTTCACTCACTCTCTGTCTCTATGAATAAGCAAAATTTTTTTCCCAACAGCTGCATAGCATTCCATTGTATAGATGTTCCACAGTTTCTTTATCCACTTATCTATACTCAGGCACTTGGGTTGTTTCCAGATTTTGGAAACAAAATCTTGTAATGTGCTGCAATGAACATAGGGATGCAAAAGGTTTTTGTACTTTGTGTTCTTTGGCTTCTTGGGTATATTCCTAGGTTTGGTATAAAAGTGATGGGGGCAGACAGAGAAAGAAAATTAGAGAAGAGAAAAAGGGAGAAAAAATTTCTGCCCCCTAGGCAGGCAAGTGAGAGGGCAGAATGAAAACTGGGGGTATTAGTGGTGGACAATGTGCACTGGTAAAGTGTGTTGTACATTGCATTACTGAAACTCAGTCATTACTAACTTTTTATCTGTGGAAAAAAACTGTATTATGAATAAACTTATAACCACGTCTTTAAATAAAGTAATTATCTGGGTAAATAAAAACAGAAAGATCCATAGTTTCTTAGAACAAGGGGTAGGAATGTAGTAAATAGGGAACAATAGTTTAAGAAGATGTAAAAATGTTGAAAATTTACTAGAGCTATGGTTGTTCATATCTGTGGGTATTTAAAGACCCATTGAATTGTATTTTTAAATGAACCACTTACATTTGCTAATCTCAATAAAGCCATCTTTGAAGCATACATATATAAAACAATTTTTATTCTTTGTAGAATATAAGAATATTGGATGTACAATACATATTTTGAACTATGATTTGTGATAAGAATCGCAGTGATTTTTGAGGCAAAATTGTGAGTGGGATTTAAAAAATTTATTTCTCTTATTTATTTATATTTTTTGCTTATGTGAATATCATAGATTTCTGCATGATTTCTGTATTGATTTTGTAGCCTGCCCTATTTCTGTACAAGTTATTGTTATTTGCATTCCTGTTTATCACAGCACCATTCACAGTAGACAAAATCTAGAAGAAAACCAAGTGTCCCCAAAACAGATCACTCAATAAAAAAATTGTACTATATATACACAATAAAATATTATCCAGCTATAAGAAAAGATGCAATCATACAGTTTGCCATTATGTGGATGGAACAGGAGGATATCATGCTGAGTGAAGTCAATCAGAAAAAAAGGGACAGAAAAAGAGTGGGCACTTTCATATGTGAACTATAAGAAATATAGTAAGGGAATAGCTAATGGCAAAAAGTGACAATCTGAGACTTCTGCAGAACTGAACTTACTAGGGGAGGGAGAAAGGGGTGGAGGTGGAGTGACAGGGATTCTCTGAAAAAATAAGAATATGAAATAGACACTTGGTGGGGATTAATGATGTTGAAACTTTTTATGACTGTACTTTTTCATTGATAGTAATGTAAGTCATGAATGGTGAGTGAATTTTTAAAATTAAAATGTTTGTCTATCTATTCATCTCCTGTACCCTTTTGTTATTATTGATTGAAGGGGGTGTTGGATCATAACCAGAGAGCTCAGGATTATTCCTGGCGTTGCACTCAGAGAGCAATCACCCTTACTAGTACTCAGGAGACCATAAAGGGTGCTTGGGATCAAAACAAATAAGCTGCATGCAAGGGAAATGCCTTACCCACTGTACAATCTTTGTGGCTCCCTATTATTGAGTTATTTGATTAATGTTTATATTGGGTTGAAAATATAACTATGAATATATTATTTACTGAATTTGATTTTTCTTATATATACATACTCTTTTAAATTCTTATAAAAAATAAAATTCAATTACTTATTGCCTATAATTTTTAAAGTTTCTGTGAATTTCAAGAAAGAAAGATTTCCTTGGGACTAATTGCTTGTTGAACCAAGATGAAAAATATTGAATTTAAAAAGTGAAGATACAAAGAAAAAATTATTTCAAGCAAGGAACATGGTTTAAACCATTTTTCTATATTGGTTATAAGGTATCAGTTATTATATAATATATATCAGTTTATTATATATACTCTTGCTTGTGAGAAAGAATCATCATTTTTCCCATAAATACTTTTAGAAAAAATTTAATTAAACCGCTAGAAAATACACAGCTACAAAGTTGTTGATGATTGAGTTTCAGTGACACACCTAGTCCAACATACATTTTCTCACTCGTGTACATTTCCTGCCACCTGATGTCACCACTTTCTTCTCTTACACCACACAACTAGTCTACCTCTATGAATAAACACTATTCTCTCCCTTTCTGCAATCTTCTTTTGTGTCTATTTTTTCTCACTTTCCTCTTTTTCCTTCTTTGGCACTGTGTTTTCAATACTCTTATTGAAAGTGTATCATGCATATCACTTCATCTCCTGTCAGCACTCAGTTCTTGTCCAGATTGATCATTCCAACTACCACTGTATAAGAGGGTCCTTTTCTTTGAACTAAATCTACCTACTCTCCCTCTTATAGAGAGCTTCTTACCAATGCTTAGTTTCCCTGACCCTCATTTGTAACACCTTGCGTATTATTTTCATACATTTTTAATCCCACAAATGAGTGTGATCATTCTATATCCTTTTCACTCTTTTCACTTAGCATGATGCTCTCCATGTCTATCCATATATAAACAATTTTTTCATTACTTTGTTTTTCCTAATGACTGCATCATAATCTTTTTTTGAAACTTTTTTCTTTAAACATCTTGATTATATATGTGATTGTGATTAGGTTTCAGTCATGTAAAGAACACCCCTGCCCCTTCACCAGGTGCACCATTCCCCACCACCAATGTCCCATATCTCTCTCACTCCACCCCACCCCACCCCCACCTCTACTCTAAACATGGCTTTCAGTTCCCCTCATTCATTCACATGATTATGGCAGTTCTCTGTGTAGTTATTTCTATAACTGCACTCAACACTCTTTGTGGTGAGCTTCATGAAGTGAGCTGGAAGTTCCAGCCCTCCTCTCATTGTCTCTGAGGATTGTTGCAAAAATGACTTTTATTTTTCTTAAAACCCATAGATGAGTGAGACTATACTGCATCTCTCTCTCTCTCTCTCTCTCTCTCTCTCTCTCTCTCTCTCTCTCTCTCTCTCTCTCTCTCTCTCCCTCTGACTTATTTCACTCAGCATGATAGATTCCATGTACATCCATGTATAGGAAAATTTCATGACTTCATCTCTCCTGACGGCTGCATAATATTCCATTGTGTATATGTATCATAGTTTCTTTAGTCTGTTGAAGGGCATCTTGGTTGTTTCCAGAGCCTTCTATTGTGTAGTTGTATTACAGTTGGTTTCTTCACTCATCTGTTCAAGGGCACTTGGTTTGTTTCTAGATTCTAGCTATTGTGAACAGTGCTGCAATAAATTTAAGAGTGAAGATGCCTTTCCTGCATTGTATTTTGGTGCCCCACGGAATATTAGAACTGTTTTACAAAAAGTCTAGACCAGTAAATATTCCCACCAGAAGTGAATGAGAGACTCTTTCTCCCCGAATCTGTACCAGCATTGGTTGTTGATATTCTTTTTCATGTGTGCCAACCTCTGTGATGTGAGATATCTCATTGTTGTTTTGATTTGCATCTCTCAGATTATTGACTCAGAACACTTTTTTATGTGGTTTTATTTATGACATTCATAAATTTTCTTTGAAGATGTTTCTGTTTATCTCTTTTCATTTTTTGATGGGACTGATATTTTTAGTTAAGTACTACCAGTACCTTTTATCTTTCTCTCTCATTTAATCTTTCCTTTCTTTCTTTCTTTCTTTCTTTCTTCTTTCTTTCCTTTTCATTTTTTCTTTCTTTCTTCTTTTCTTTTCTTTCTTTCTTTCTTTCTTCTTTTTCTTTCTTTCTTTCTTTTCTTTCTTTCTTTTCTTTCTTTCTTTCTTTCTTTTCTTCTTTCTTCTTCTTTCTTTCTTTCTTTCTTTCTTTCTTTCTTTCTTCTTTCTTCTTTCTTTCTTTCTTTCTTTCTTTCTTTTCTTCTTTCTTTCTTTCTTTCTTTCTTTCTTCTTTCTTTCTTTCTTTCTTCATCTCTTTCTTTCTTTCTTTCTTTTCTTTCTTTCTTTCTTTCTTTCTTTCTTCTTTCTTTCTTTCTTTCTTTCTTTCTTCTTCTTTCTTTTCTTTCTTTCTTTCTTTCTCTGTCTTTCTTTTCTTTTTCATTCTTTCTTTTTCCGTCTTTCTTTTTCTCTCTCTCTTTCTTTCTTTCTTTCTTTCACTCTCTCCCTCTTTCTTTCTTTCTTTCTTTCTTTCTTTCTTTCCTTTCTTTCATTCTTCTTTCTTTCTTTCTTCTCTCTTTCCTTCATTTTTCTTTCTTTCTTTCTTTCTTTCTTTCTTTCTTTTTCTTCTCTCTCTCATCTATCTATCATCAGATGTATAATTATAAATCATGTTGTTAAATGGGTGTTGTAAATAATCTGTCCTATTCCATAGAAAGACTTTATAACCTGATCATGATTTCCCTTGAAGTTCAGAAGCTTTCTATTTTAATATAGTTGCATCTGTTTGTCTTTCCTTCTAGTTTATTGGTTAGTAGTGTTACATTCTTAAAAATGCCTTTAGCTTTAATGCTATAAAGGGTTCTACCTCCTTTTTACTCTATGTACCTTATTGGTTCAGTTATGATATCAAGATCTTTATTTTACTTGACTTTTTGCATGGTATTAGAAAGAGGTCTGAGCTCTTTTATATGTAACTAAGCAGTTTTCCAAATGCCAATTGTTGAAGAGGCTTCCTTGTCCCAATTCATATTTTTTCTCTTTTGTCAAAGATTAACTGTTTTTTATACCTGAGGGTCTGTCTCAGTACACTTAACTCAATTCCTTGGTCTGAATGTCTGTCTTTAATCAAATACCATGCTGTTTTAATTACTACTACTTTTTAGTAGATTTTGAAGTTGGGGAAAGTGATACCTCTCATCTTCTTTTCACTAAGAATTGCTTTAGCTATTTTGGGGGGTATCCTATTCCATATAAATTTTAAGGATATTTGATCTATTTCTCTGAAAAATTTAATGGACTATATTAAAGATGTACAATGCTTTGGAGACTATTTCATTTTAATGTTAATTCTCCAAAATATGAGCAAAAGATGTGTATCTATTTTGTTGTGTCCTCTCATTTCCTAAAGCAGTCTTTTGTAGTTTTCTTTGTATATGTCTTTCACCTCTTTAGTTAGACTTATTTCTAGATACTTAATTTTTTTAAGGCAATTTTGTGACTGGGAGTTAAAAAAATCTTTTCTTTCATTACTTGTAAATAGGAAAAACTATGAAGTTTTGCATATTAATTTTGTAGACCTGCACTTTACTATGCTTATGTATTATTCCAGAAAATCTATTGTATTGTCTTTTGGATTTTCTTAAATTATAACATTATTTCTTCTTCAAAAGAGAGCTTGATTTTTTTTTCCTTTCCTATCTGAATGCTCTTAATATGTTTTTCTTGCCTAACTACGAAGGCAAACACTTTCAATACTATATAAAATGGAATTGGCAAGAGTGGAAAACATCCTGGTCCTTAGAATTTTGCCTTAGATTTTAGTTTTACCTGTTGAGCTAGAGTGTTTGCTGTGGCCTTGTGGTTAATGCTTTGACTATATTGAGACGGTTCCTTCATTTCTTATTTTGTTGAGAGTTTTTATTATGAATGATGCTGGATATGGTCAGATACCATCATTAATGTTTATTAATACATCAACATTTAATTATTTAATTTTAATTATCAAATTAAATCAATAATATTAATTATATTGGTATGATATTATGCTGACTGACTTGCCTATGTTAAAACATTCTTGCATTTCTGGATGAATACGACTTAGTCATGGTATACAATACTTTTGATGAATTGTTGGATTATGTTTTACTAGCATTTCATTCAATATCTTTTCAACTATTCTTACCAGGATATTGGTCTGTAATAATCTTTGTTTGCTTGTTTGTATGTTTGTTTGTTTTGGGGGGACACACCCAGCAGTGCTCAAGGGTTATTCCTGGCTCTGCACTCAGAATCGCTCCTGGCAGGCACGGGGAATTCATATGGAATGCGGGATTCAAACCACCTTCTGTCCGGGTAAGCTGCCTGCAAGGGCAAATGTCCTACCACTGTCCCTATCCCTCTGCCTCCCCTCTTTTACTCTTCCTGATGAATGCTCAAAAAGCTATAAACTTTCTTTGTAACACAGCTTTGCTGTGTTCCACAATTTATGGTATCATGTGTTCTCATTCTCAATTTTTTTTCAGAGATTAAAGTTCCTCTTTAATTGACTCTCTGACCCATTGACTTAATGTTCAGGTGTTAGTTATTTCTCCATTTCTGTTTGTGATTATCTTCTATTTTCAGTGCATCTTGGTCTGAGAAGATAGTTGATACAGTTTCTAACCAATTTATAACCTTTTATAAAGTTACATTTTAGTGATCTTGGTTTTCTCCATGTACATTGGAGAAGAACGTGTACCAACACTTTAGAAATGATGTGCCTTGTATATAAAGAAATACATCTATCTATATCTCTGGTCTATCTATATCTATTTCTATGTCTATATCTATATGGTCTATGTTATTATATATGTCTATGTCTATGTCTAGTTCTATATATACTAAGCTCCTTTCTTGCATCTCATTACTCAGGGCCAGTATTCCATTGCTGAGTTTTTAGTCTAATTGATCCATGGGAAAGGTGACTATGTGGCATTGAATCTCCAACTTCTATTTTGATAGTAGCTTTCTTAAGAGTCTCTCAGTAGCTAACGGTTCCTCATTAGGTGCATGCTTGATTTTAAAATATGAGTACATCTGATTAGCATTTACTTTGTTCATTAAGAAATGACCCTCTGGGCCAGAGGTGATAGCAAAGTAGAGAGGGCATTTGCCTTGCAAGTGGCCAATTGAGGTTTGATCCCTGGCATCCATTATGGTCATATGAGACTGCCAGCAATTTCTGAGCACAGAAGCATGAGTAACCTCTGAGCACTAATGGATGTGGGCTAAATATAAAACAAATGGCCTTTTTTGGTCTTTTAAAGCTTTTGGTATTCTGAAGTCTATGTTGTCTGATATTACACTGACTACCCTGGCCCTTTAGATAGGGCTATTGACTTGAAGAATTCTCTCCCACGCTTTACTTTGAGCCCATGTTTGTTATGATTATTAAAATGTATTTCTTCCAGGCAGTACAATTATGGGTTCAAGTTTTAATCTACCCTGTGTTCTCTAGGTGTGGGTTATAGGTACTCTCCAGTTTTGAAACTTCTCTTCAATGATATCTTGGACTGGGGGTTCTTCTTAAGGGTTGTCCTTTTTTACCCAGTGGGGACAATGTTTCCTCTATTGCTCCTCTTGAAGTCATCCCCAAATTGTTCTTGTCATTTGTTTCAATTTATTTTGAGGCAGTCTCTTTCCCGTCTTATGCTTTTGTCTGGAATTTCTGGATCTCATCATTGAGCTCACTAATGTCTCAATATCGATTACTGTACTGTTGAGATTTTCCCAGTGAGTTTTTATTTCTCCTACCAAGTTTTAAATTTTTGACATTATTTGTTTAAAGTTTTGCCTCATTTCTGTTCACATATTGACATGTGTTTTTAGTGGCTGTCTATTCCCTGGTTTTCTATTGAGAAATCCAATTAAACATCCTAAGACTTTTCATGTTGACGCCTTTTCTATATATAATATTCCAAAGAAATGAGGTTTCTTCATATTTCTTTTAACATACTTGGAGGAGTGATTCTTTTCCACTTTATTTTTAGTGGCCCACTTACTGACAGGAAGATATGTGAAGGAGGTCTTATTGAGGATGAGAGATGATATCTTGGCTTTGATAATGGCTGTTGTTTCTGGGACCATGGCTCTAGCCTTCTGCTGGACAGGTGGAGTTTAGGTCCAGCTGTAAGGCTGTTCTCATATGGGTGGGGTAGTATGTTTGGCCCAGAGTACACATTTGATGACCCCTTTCAATTACTGCAATGCTGGCTTCTGATTGAAAGAGCCATCTAAATACTGACTTATATGGACGTCATAGTTGGTTTAATGAATTAATTAATTGTTTGGGGGCTAGTTATACTCAGAGTTACTTCTCACTCTGTGGTCTCAATCATTCCTTAACCATATGGGATATTAAAGATTGAAACTGTGACAGCCATGTGTATGGCAAGCTTCTTAAATGCTATATTTTTTCTCTGGTCCATTAATTGATTTTTGTTAATTAAGCTCAATTATAATGAGATTTATTTATTTATTAGGAGGAATCACCCTTAGCTGTGCTCAAGTCTTACTCTTGGCTATATAATTATACTTAGAAATCAGTTCTGGTGGGACTTGAGGTACCATAGGGGATGCTAGGGATCTAACTCAGGACAGGGCACATGCAAGGGCAAGTACTTTAGCCACTGTACTATTGCTCTAGTCTTGACATATTTTATTTTTAGCTAGAATTTTTGGAGTCAACCATTTTGAATCATAGAAAATCTAATTCTAATAGGTGAAAATAAGTTATTGGTCAGAGGGCTGAATGTAAATAGTACAAAGCTGAAATAAAGTATTATTCAATAGTAACTTTAGTTTAATGATCTATTTTACCTACTTTATTGCTCCAATTTAAACTAAGATGGTGTGCTCAAAAGAAAACAATCAGACAAATAAAGCACCAAAATCAAACTCCTATAAAATATAAGCTTTAAAAACGACCAGTTGTTTGAGCAGAAAAATGGACAAAGATTGTGATTTGTGGACATATTCAAAATGTGGAAAAACATTACATAAAAAATTGAGGAAAAAATTATGTTATGCTAAGAAATTAAATTCAAAATTTACACCAAAAAGTCACTACATATTAGAATTTGATATAATTGTAGATAATAGATATAAAAATATTACGCTATTAATATAAATATTTTGCTAATAGATTTTCCTACTGAGACTTATAACTGTAAATCATTTGATGGACCTTTTTGAGAATTATTAATGGACACAGTTAATATAAATTATTTATGCTTAGTAGTGTTTTTTATTATGCACATGTGCCCAAAGGGCTAATGCAATGGGTGGGGATTTTTTAAATAATTGAAAAAATAAATAAATTAGATAAAATTAAAGCCACATGTTGCTTTTGTGTGTGTGGGAGAACCCAAATTTATCTCACTGTTGGCTTCTCCATATGTTAAGCTTGGGTCTAGTCAGGTAATTTTATGACTAAAATTACCTCAGTAATCTAGAACAGTCTCTAGTGAAATAAAAAGAAGGCATTGGTATGGGGACTCAAGTTCAGGAAAACCTCAACTATCTTTAACACAATGAATAATATTTGATATATAGAATATATTCTGATAATTTAAAGAGATACTTTGTCCTGTAACAATTTTGGAGGGGTTTCTCAAAACAATATTAATTTACATAATTAAATATGAATTAATCTGAGGTTCTTGCCAAAGTCAAACTGAAATAAAACAAAAGAACAATCATAATTTCTTCCAAAAATTGTCTGAAAAAAGATAATAAGATAGTTTTTTTAAAAATTTATTTTTCCCTTCATCATTAAATTAAGTGAAGAAAGGAGAAAGGAGATGACTGGAATGCAATACAGCTTTGTTTAAAAAAATTTATTATGGATTTACTTCCAATCATTTCTTGACTATATGATTATGTATTATGACAATGTCATAATACCAATTGTTTGATGGGATGTCAAAAAAATTTTACAAGTCTATGGCTCCCTGAAAAAACAAGTGCTTTTATAACTCCCTAAAGTTACTATAATAGGCTTTATACTTTCTTTTAAATAACTGTCAGAGGGACCTACCATTATCTTGACACTTACATTTGAGAAACTTTTGTTGAGCTCTTATACAGTTTCATGGCAACACTCAAATTTTAGTCTCTTTTGTGGCTTTGACTTGTATTATGTCTAACCAGCTGAATGTTTTGTTTGTTTTGATCAGTAGGGTTAAAAGTCAGTTGTATTCTGAAAAAAATTTGCACTGTTTTCTATGTTCTGTTTAAAATCATTTACTGATATTTTGGACCCACTAAAATGAGACTTTACAGGTTCAATGGAAGAAGTATTGTCCATTGTTATTATATTTAAATAATTTCAAAAGAATTAAGCAAAGAAATGTGCCTTTTACCATAAGAATTTAACGTGGGATAATGCTCTTCTGTCATGTAAAAACTTGTAGATTTTTATCTGCAATAAAAGCTATGTTAATGCCTCTATGCAGTATTTTTGTAAAGGTTAAAGATATTTTTGCCCACATCAGTAACTCAAATACAATAGTAAAGAATTCATTGAAACACCAACAGCAAAGTTTTTTAATATAATTTTTATTTTGATCATAGTGGCTTACATATTGTTGACAATAATATTTTAGGTACATATTTACATAAAATCAGGGGTATTCCCATCACCGATTTGTCCTCCCTACACCTCTGTTTTCGTCCTATCTCCCATATCTTCTTCCTTCACCCCGGGGGCTGTTAGAAAATGTGGTCCCCTCTGTACCTAGTTTACTACTTAGTAGTCTTGCACCTGTTTGGTCTTGGTGCCTCCCTTATTTCCCCCTCTAACTGGGAGGCAGGACTAGATAGTTCAAGTTATGTGGTTTTGTTTGAAGAAGACAAAAGTAATAAACTGGGGTAAAATAATACGCCGAAAATGGGCGGAATCCTTTTAGAGGCTCTCATCATTGGTTTGAGAGATGAAGGAGAAAAGTAAGGTGAAACACCCCAACAGTACAAAAAGAAGTGTCAAATATCCAGTGACTACTCCAACAATAACAACGATAAGCACCACAAAAAGCCATGGTCTTGAGATAAGAAACATGGCAGGGCACATAAAGAAAGAAAAGAAGGAAAAAACATAAAAATAAATGGGGACAACAACTTCAATAACTACACCAAAACAAGGAAGTAGACAAGAAGTAGATAGGTAAATAAAAATAAAAAAGATAAAAAATGAGTATATAAAAATAATATATAAAAATTAAAAAATGTTTTGTGCTTTTTGCCTTTTTTATTCTCCTGCACTGGCACAGTAAATATTGGGGTCATTCGAAAAAGAATTTACTTGGCCTAAGAGATATGGGGTTTCTCCACCCTTGAAGTATATTGTCATGAAGTTAACTATAGACTCTGTTCAGGTTCATTTACTCTCCCCTTGGTGCTTTCGTGGTGTTTGGAAGACTTCTGCTCCTTCCTGGGTGATAAAATCAGGCCTCTGTATCTAGGGATCTCAGTATCTGCACAGGTCCAGGAGTGGGACTTATGATGAAATCTTTCTTTGTGGTTCTATAATCCATCTTCTGTGGTTGGTGGTCTTGGTCTTTGCACTGATCCTAGGATGGAACCTAGGATAGCGTCTTTCATTGTGTTTCCAGAAGCCCCATTATGTTGCAATTGTCTCAGCCAGACCTTTGGAACTGGGGATCATGGTTGACCAACAGCAAATTTTTAAATATAAAACTTTTGTGTAGATGGTAATGCAAAATAGCATAAAAATCCAAACATTATAACAGTGGGAATAATTTTGAATATTGTCCTTGAAATGAGAAACTTATACATAACTAAAAGGAGTATGATTTCAGATACTATCTCTCATTTGTCCATATCATATATTTCTGTTTCTTAACTCCATGATATTATATTGTTGTATTGATTAAACTCTCACAAAATCATGTGAAAACATTGGTGCCACATTATTTTAATGACTTTCATTTTTGAAATGTGTGTAACTACAAACCTTGCATAATAAATAGAAATTCTCATATATATGGGTTATGCTTACCTTAAATTAAATTTTTTAAATTTATATATTTTTATTTTTTAATTTTGCTAATTAGGAAAACAAATATAGGACTTATTAATTATAGCTAGATAGTCTGTATCTAAGGAATTAAAATTGCTAACAATCTCTACTTGTAACTCTGGTTTTCTTCCTATTTGCATTTCTTGATGTGCCATTTTAAACAAAGATTTTTAAAATCATACATAAAGAACTGAATTTCAAATACTGCAGCCTTTCCTATCAGACAATTTAGCCATTCCCTGAGGCAGAGCAGGACATACATTTAAGAAACAATACACATAATAAAGAAACACATGAAATTTAGGTTTTTCTCTTTTATTAGATGTATGTAAGTTTACTTAGAATCATCCAAGTAAAAGCTTATTATTTAATTTTAATATTTAAAATTTTTCAAAGATTAAATAATGGAATTGCCTTTAAGTACCTTTCTTAAAACTCACAGTGATTCTGGTCATTTTTGGAACAGAGTATATTTTGAATATAAGATGATTAAATTTAGTTGGTTAATCCACAGTTTCAACTTTTGCCTTTTCTTTTAAAACAGGTTTCATAAAAGCATCTGCAGAAGCCTTGTTTTGATTACCCTTTATCCTTCAGCCTTAGATCAGTATCAGTTTTTTCCCCCCTTAGTTCATAATCTATTTTAGAAAGTACTGCAGATTTCTATAGCATGAACAAAACTCCACTTTATGTTTGCAATTTTCCGTAAGCTTTGTAGAGTATAAAGTAAAAATGTTTGCGTTAGGAGACATCTGCTATAAATAAAACGACAGTGCAAATTTTCAGAGAGCTGCACAATTTCTGTAGAGGCTCAGAGCAGGCGTCTTCTAGAGTAGATTCCAGCGTTTAGTGATTTTTACAATGGATCAACAAAGCTTACCTCAATGTTCATCATGAACCCTCACCCAACTCTTGGTTTTCCTAACTCTCTCCCATACTCAAAATTGCACCGAAATTAGCCTTTAATGCTTTCAACGCCCTTGGAGATAAGTTTTCATTCTCCGGGAAACACATGAATGCTATTAAAATCAGTTTCCCTTTCTCACAAGATGTTTGCTCAAAATTCTTAAGAAATTCAAACCAGTTACCTAGAGTCTGATAGTATCTTTATTGAATAGCATCAACCAGCTCAAAAGGGTCAATCATTTTGGACAGTGAGACATAGTATTTAAGCAGTTTCCAAAACTACTTATTAAATATGTGCCTCAGGAGAAACCTGTTAGGGAGCACAGAGATAAACTGCAATCTCTTTTCCAAAAATTTCCTGTTAGTGTTCTTTAATACAATAAGCAAGAGTGCTTTTTATAAATGACAGAAAATTTTTTCTAAAGTGGAGAGCTTCATAATGGAAAACTGAGAAACTGAGTTAAGAAATCAATGAGCCTGAAAAACAATGACAGATCAAACATATGTAAAACTTTATAGGAAAGATGATCCTCTTTATTTAAAATAGTTATAGAAAAACGTTAAAAATACATGAAAAATTCTCATGAATGCATTTATGTTATCTAATATAAAAATTAAAATCAAAGCAACAAATAACAGTACTTTAAAATAAAAATGAAATTATGTAGGATAAATATAATATAGTCAAATTTGATCTTAAGAAAGGGCTTCAGAAATCAATAACAAAATATGTAAATTAAGACTTACTTTTCAGATAGTTAGAAAAGATGTGATAATTTATGTGAACATGTCTTTATTTATGCATGTCGTACTGTGAAAATACTCTTTAAAGTATTCATAGAAATATATTTGATACGGTTTTTTCTTTATAAAACTCCAAAGGTAAAATTAATCAAATGATAAAATTTTAACTCGCAAACATTATGGGATGTGTTATAATCATGTGTATGTGTTTGTAAGTATACCTTATTTAAAGTGATCAAAAATGACACTGCAACTTTTAAACAGCAACTTCCTTATGCATATAGAAATTACATAAATAGTTATGACTATCAAAACTATTTTCCAATCTTTTAGCAAAATACCTCTCACTTTTATAGGTTTAATTTTACCCTATCTCTTTGAGTCCTTTATCTTTTCCAATGTCCTACCCTGCAATGTGTGTGAAATTTTATCAAAAGCTTCCTGATATTACCACAAATGACTATGTAAGCAGAGCTATTGCTTATCTGTTAAGGGGGCTTTATACCCCATTTCTGTAGCAATTTTCTCTATTTCTATATGTGTGAAAGGTTTTCCCTGCTATTTCTAACCAAGATCTGTACTTTAAAGGATTTGAATTTCAGTAAAGAGATATAGTAGAAATTGTTCATAAAATAACCTTTTGATACCAAAGAGGTGCAAGAAGGGCATTTTCCCACTTCTGTTTCTTTAACACATATTTGGAGAGTTTAATTTCTATAAGGTGAAATATATTCCTATGTTAAATATGGAAAACATTTATTTGCTGTGTTTAATGTTCATTCTCTTCCTTTCAGTTTATTTTGGTTTTATACTTTGCATGCAATGTCCATTACTTTCCAGATATATTTATATATATACATATATATATATTAATTTTTTTATATTGAAACTATTGTGGTCTACAGAGTCCTACATAGTTGAATTAAGATATACAATTTATCAGGGCCCTTCCTACCACCGTGTCAACCTCCCTCCACCAATGGACCCTGTGTCCATCCTATCTCACCACCCTTTGATCCCTGGCCTGTCAATGTAACAGGCCCCTTTGAGTTTAGATTTTTAAAGTTAGGTCCCTTGATTCTGTTATGGTTGACTTCGGCTTGGATATTTATTTAGTTCTGTCCTTATTTATTTCTCCGTCAATGCATCCAAGACCACTTGGCCCCTAGCCCGTAGCCTTTCTTTATTCACTTCCTCTTAATTTTATAGAAAAATGTGGGAATATGTGGTAAAATAAATAACCCATGTCCCAAGTTTCTATGAAAAAGGTGGGAGCCCCAATTCAAAAGATGAGATACAAAGATATAATAAAAAAGGTGTGTGTGTGGCAGTTATTTTAGTTGTTGTTTTGTTTTTTTGCATAGGCACAGAAATATATGAGGAAAATATAAAGGAAAAACCTCTAGCCTAAAAGCAGGAAGACCATACTCAAAAAGTATCCTGGCATAAGACCAACTACATGACCTAGGCATAATAAGTTGTTTAACCCCAAAGTCTTTCTCTGTGGCTCCAGTAAAAGCTCTCACAACATGGTTGCTGTGGTCAGGTTTTTGTAGAGATTATGCTTTTTGTAAAGATCCTATGCTGAAGTCGGGGTGATAAAAGCATCTTCTGGTTTCATCTCACCATTAGCTAGATGGTAATGCGGGGCCGTAGAGATAGCATGGAGGTAAGGCATTTGCCTTGCATGCAGAAGGACGGAGGTTTGAATCCTGGCATCCCATATGGTCCCCTGAACCTGCTAGGAGCAATTTCTAAGCATAGAGTCAGGAGTAACCCCTGAGAGCTGCTGGGTGTAACCCAAAAAACAAACAAACAAACAAACAAACAAATAAATAAAAAGATAGATGGTAATGCAAAGAATAGCCCATAAAGCAGGTTGTTTCTGTTACCAAGTCATAAGGGTGTCACATGAATACCCTCTGGAGAAAGTTGATGCCAGGGCACCATAAAAGTTTTCCTTGGTGAAAGTCTGATTCCTGGTGCTGGTGTAGAAAACCGTGATGTTTCCATCAATGGGATCCAAGGTTGAAGGGTTAATGGCCAATGTCTGATCTTCTGAAGCCTAAGCCAAGTCACTATGATAAGGTGTAAGGCCTCATGCAATATAAAATTTATGTGTTCCTATTCCTATTAGATACGAACTTGTTTTCACAAATAAATTTTCCCCATTTTAATGTGCCTATGCAAAAAGGAACAGTGGCATATGGCGCATATGGAGGTAAAAAATAACAAGCTAAACAATCCTGATAACCTGGTTCTAACATGAACTTGGAACACTAGAGAAACTTATCTACTAGAACAGGGGTGGCGAACACGCGGCTCTCCCAGCCAAAATGAATGTGGCTCTTGCCTCTTATTATTTTGTGTATTGTGGCTCTTTGCCAAGTTTGGATTTTGTTCTGCTGCTTCTGAGGAGGGACCTCTGAGGAAAGATCTCCGAGCGCACAGTCCTGCCCCCAAGGCTGCAGCATCCTGTCTCCCATCCTTCGGACACAACTGCACAGGCCAGCGAGCGGGGGACCCATGTGTCACATGTTGGGTCACATCTTGCTTAAGTTCTTAGTGTGGAGGACTCAACACATCCTCACCATCACTGCAGGATTTTGACCCTCACTCAAAATGGCAAAATGCAATATGTGTTTAATAGATTATTGTTAAAATTCTATGCTTTTGTGTGAGTGTTTGTCTGTTTTGGCAGGTCACTGCGTGGTGTGGCTCTCTGACTCTCACAGTTTAAAATTTTGGCTCTTTGTGTCGAATTTGTTCGCCACCCCTGTACTAGAATTTCCTTCTAAGTAGATCCAAGAAAAGGAATAGGGAAAACTGCTGCTACATAAGAAGATAGACAATAAGAGTAATACTTTTTAAGGAAACACGTCTAAAGAAATATTTGAAGGAGATAAACATGTTCCCTTTAAGTCTTTTGAAATAATCTGGGGAGGGGATAAAATCCAGAGCACAGCTTCAGCTTGCGACATGGTCTTGTGGAGTCTGAAAAATGGCTCCCAGCAGTCACATATTATTAAATGTCCTCAAGCTGGGGGCTTCTTAGAAACCAAATATTGTGGCGAACAAGAGTTCACAGAAAAAGTGGGGGAAGAAGGGCCGCTGTGAGCAAATCAGCAGCAGTGGTGTTGGCGGCGGCAGTTTCTTCGCGGGCAGAGGCAAGGAGGGCTGGGAATCTGTCTTTTTGCTTTGGGAGCTGGTTGGCAGCTGGCTGCGGTGTGGGGAACATTCTGGTTCCTGTGGAGTTAAGAACTGAAGGTAAAAAGGGTTAAATGGGTGAAATAACAGATGGGGGGGGGGTGAGAGAGTGAAGGGTTAGAAAAGGATTTATAAGGTGGTAAGTGGAGAAGGGAAAAGGAGTGGTTATATGTAAAGGGGGAAGGATAATATACAACATAGACAGACATTATGTATATTACAGACAGACATTGAGGTGGCCAACACACACACACACACAGAGAGAGAGAGAGAGAGAGAGAGAGAGAGAGAGAGAGAGAGAGAGAGAGAGAGAGAGAGAGAGAGAGAGAGAGAGAGAGAGAGAGAGAGAGAGAGAGAGAGAGAGAGAGAGAGAGAGAGAGAGAGAGAGAGAGAATCGATCCCTGGATTACAGCTGAAAAGCTGACTCAGGTGGAATGGATTAGAAAACTTAAAAAATAAAAAGCCAGGGCCAGAGAGATAGTATAGTAATAGGGCGTTTGCCTTGCACGCAGCCTATCCAGGATGGACGGTGGTTCGAATTTAGGCATCCCATATGGTCTCCTGTGCCTGCCAGGAGTGATTTCTGAACGCAGAGCAGAAGTAACCCCTGAGTGCCGCTGGGTGTGACCCCAAAACAAACGAAAAATATAAAGCCGGCAAGTCAGATGTAAAGGTTTTCCATTTTCTAGGCCAGTCATCATTGGTGAGGGTCAACTTTACTGAAGAAAGGCTTCATATTGGGCCCGGACGTTAGCACAGCAGTAAGGCATTTGCCTTGCACGTGGCCTATCCAGGATGGATACAGTTTTGATCCCAGGCATCCTGTGTGGTCCCCTGAGGCAGGAGCTTATAGCCAGGAGTAACACCTGGGTGTCACTGGGTGTGGCCAAAACCAAAAAAAAAAAAAAGAGGAAAGAAAGGCTTTATCTGTTAAATTTTGTATAGAGTAGTCTTAAAAAGATGAAAAATTTTAAGTCTAGAAACTAAGCGATATGGTAATGAGCAGTATAAGAGGAGTCTACACAACGTTGAATCATCTAGAGGATATTGAGCATCCAGGTTTCTTTCCTAAAAGCAAACTTAAATCATGAGCATTATGGTATGATGGTAAACTACCTGAAATTGAAAACAAATTACAATAAAATACTCAGTGAATAAACTCTATAGCAGGAGTTTATGACATGGGTTGCATATTTCATTGTTATCTGTGGCCATAAACATTAGATTATATTAGAAAGCATAATCAAGCAGAAAACTAATAGATTAGAATTTTTGTTGACATTATCTTAATGAGCACTGTCTTCTGAGTCTAATATAATATAGCATTGCAATGGAAACTGGGGCAACCAACTTATATCCAGATATTTATTTTTAAATCTCTTACAATTAGCCAGGATGGATATTGCAGTCTTTTGGTAGGATTTATTTTCTGAGAATCTGTTGTACCTGGTTAGTCATAATTTTTGACATCTATCCAATTTTCTTTCTATTGTGAGATTACTTTAAAAAAATCAAGGTTAATTAGCTGAAATTATACTTTAGAAAGAAGCAATGATGCTATTCCATTAAGGACTGTATAACTTGTAAAGAGGATGCATTTTATGACTGTTTTATTTCTGTCATAGACACAGACAAAGTGAATTTCTATTTTGGGCAGTGCAGGAAAAAGGTCACTTTGAAAATCCAGACTTTGAGAAGGATTGTCATGATAACAGAATATCTAGAAACTTAAAAAAATATTCAGAGATGTGCATAAAAGGCTTATCAGTCGAATGGAATTCTCTAATTTACACTCAATGACTTCCTCTGTCTTATCTCAACTTGTGCCTACATACTACCCCAGATACATTTAAAAATTCTTTACTATAATTATTTAATTTTGATTAAATATTTAATTACACACATAAAATAGAAAATACGTGTTTATGAATTTATGTGATAAAAGTTTCTGTAAAATGTAGAATATATTAGAATTTATCATCAAAAGACTATATACATACAGATAACAATTACAGTTTTCAAAATAATTTGCAATGGCATGAGAAAAATTTCTCAATCAACATTTTTTCCTGAATGATGAATTTCTTTTGAGTACAAATACTATATGCAGATGTATTTATTTACTTACCATGAGACAAGGACTACCTCTGTAGAACTACCTCTGTACAGGTGATAGATAATATATTTATGCTTCATATAAATAGATAACTATAGTAAATATATTATAATTAATATCTGTTACATATATTTTATAAAATAACTTATACTATAGAGTTTTTATTTTATTTTTTATTTTATTTTATTTTTTGGTTTTTGGGCCACACCCGGCGGTGCTCAGGGGTTACTCCTGGCTGTCTGCTCAGAAATAGCTCCTGGCAGGCACCGGGGACCAGATGGGACACCAGAATTCGAACCAACCACCTTTGGTCCTGGATCACTTGCTTGCAAGGCAAACGCTGCTGTGCTATCTCTCCAGGTCCTAGTATAGAGATTTTAATTACTGTTTTCCTCTTATTTAGTGTGATAAGTGTAAGTGGAAACTGATGATTATGAAGATAATTCATTCTGAGTAACTCATACACACTTGTCAAATACTAACCTTGTGAGTTTAGGCAGGACACTTGGATGAATTAATTTCCCGATGTACTTTAAGGAGGTATGATAGACCCGGTATGTAGGTGATTTTAAAATAAAATGCAAATATTTTAAAATTTATTTATTCATTTATTTTATTTAACTAGATATATTAATCTACTTAATTACAAGACTTTATTTTGAACAGTTTTAAATTTGTGTAAATGTAAATTTGTGGAAAAGTAAAGTTTCCAAATCCTTACTCCCATATCTAATTTTGAGAGATCAATTTTAACTAAAGTCTATAGTTTACACTTTTTAGAGAGAGAACATTTTATACACAAAATTTTATTCTTAGAATTTTATAGTTATGCAGGCTTTGACAAAGGTGTAATGTCCTGTATTCACAAATGTAGTTTAATGGGGTGTAGTTTCCCTCTCATAATATCTCCCTATTCATCTGTCATTTGAAGTCTTCCAAGTCCTGGCAAATATTGATACTTTTACTGCCTCCCCAAACCACCAAGGAGGTTTTTGTTGCCTACAAAATATATCATTTTGTTGCTATGTGTGTGCATACTTGCCTATTTTACTCAGCAACATATATTTAAGTTTCCTTCACAAGATGTGTGTGTGTGTGTGTGTGTGTGTGTGTGTGTGTGTGTGTGTGGTAAAGGTAGCACACTCTGCTATGCTGAGGGTCTGCACCTAACTGTACTCAGGGGTCACTTCTGACACAATGATCAGGGACTTCACTTGACTCTGTGTTTGAGGGCCCTATCTGGTGCTGCTTGTTCAAGGAAACATATTCAGTGGTGCTGAGATTCAAACTATTGTCACAATTTTGTCATAGTTGCTGTGACATTTTAAAGATGGGTGCCTTATCCTCTGTATTCTCTCTCTAGTTCTCCTTTATGAGTTTTGTGAATGGACAGCTAATTTTCCTTTATCAATGAATAGTAATCTTCAAAATCATCTCACATATATACTTGATCACATCAAAATTATGTCCAAAATTCAACTTAATTCTGACACTATCTACCTGTAATTAGTATATGAGCTGATATTTAAAGAATCAGTTTCCTAAATATGCCCTCTACCTCATGTGCCCTCACAGACTTAGCTGTTATTCATTCTAACAAAATGTATGAAACAAATATTCCTATGATTCCTTTCTGAGGCTTTATAACTTACTAGTACATGAATCTAATAGTACTAAAATACTCATTTCCTAACTATTACAAAGACTATTGCTGAGGAACAAAATAAATATGCATATGGTAAATATGTATAGGGCAAGGTATGGGAGAAAGGCACAGAGCTTCAAGAACTATCCAGCTACCCCAGAATTACCCAAATTTTCATATTTTCAGTAACTTTGAATTTCTCTAATCTTCCTGTGGTTTTCCAAAATGGATAACACCATCTCTCACTCTCAGGCAAATCTGGGAAAAACTGAGAGCAATAAATTTCTAATTACACCGCTGTTTCTCCTACCGAATAGGTCCATATTTAGGGTCCTACAAAAGTTCCTCTCCCCCCCTCACAGGGGACAGCACGAATACAGTTCCCCACTACCAAAATTAGCAGTCGAGTTCTCCACATCTGGGGAAATCGCAGGGGTGAGCACATACGGGATGCAATGAATGAGCCTTGCCCTGGGAAAACAACATTCATGAACATGGTATCTCCTCTGCTAAGTAAGTATCAAAAGTTCTTTGGGGGCCAGAGGAATAGCACAGCGGGAGGTCGTTTACCTTGCAAGTGGCCAATCCAGGACAGACTTGGTTCGATTCCCGGCGTCCCATTTGGTCCCCAAGTCAGGAGCGATTTCTGAGCACATAGCCAGGAACAAACCCTGAGTGTCACTGGATGTGGACCAGAACCAAAAACCAAAAACCAAAAACAAACCCCTCAAAAGTTTTCCTTTCACACAAAGATGGATAATATTGTCACTGTCAGCATTTAGAGAGTTGGAAATGTTTTAGGATCTGTGATCTAACATCTACACAGGAAAGATTAGATAGATATGACAAATCTACTTTGGCTATCTGATTAAACTTTTAGAATGCATAATATTACTTATTATTTTCTTGGGTATATTTTAGTTTAAAATCTTTAATTTTGATAGACATGATGCTTCCTCCATAATTTAATTAATGTGAATTATGCACAAATTAGCTATAAAATTTTCTATTTATGTTTTTTTTCCTGCCCGCCCCTACTTATGTTTTCTGCATAATTTTTCAACTAGTTTGTGTAATTAAATAGGTTCCACTTGCTGGATCATGTAATAAGATATATTTGTTTAACTTAATAGTGTCAAACTGTCATAGGTACCCATATATGGGAAAAGGCTTTAAATTTATGAACATATATTGCATCCCCAGCACCTTATGGTCCCCTGAGTAATATAGCTTGCCACAGGCCATCTAGTCGAGCAGTACTGAGCTACAGGTTTATTGGTAGAAGGGTAGGAGTGAGGAGTCAGTGGTCATTGGGTACTCAAAGACCAGAGACATTCATGAGATGCTGGATCTGAGTCCATCTATTCAGAGTTCTGCTTCCAAAATAATCAATAGTAGAGAAAATTATCAATAAAAACTTGGGTAGGTCAAGAATGACCTAATTTTTAGCCACAGGGTTAAACATGAATCAGAGCAATCATTAGACAGCCATCTAGACATTATATGAATTCTATATATTCTTTATACTACTATCATCAGCTTCATTTACCCTAAATAGAAATCAAAAATACTTATTCTTTTCTCATGGATATCATTTTTACTAGTAAACTATTAATCAACAAGATGCAAGCCCATTGTCTATTAATGCTAAACTAAGAAACTATTGTAAAAAGAGAGCAGATGTAATAATTCCTAAAAGACCAAAAATTCTCGTAACCTACATATTACTAACTAACCAGTCAAAATTTATTATTGTAGATTCTACCACCTTGGGAAAGGCAGCAAAAAATGTTATTGTAAATTCTTCCAGCTTGGGAAAGACACCTTAGGGTAAATAGAGTGTGTTCCAGAAATTCTTGTTTAACTGCAAGAGGAAATAATAGTACACAGTTCTCCCTCTACTCAGCATTGTTAAATCTCATTATGCATCAATGTTTAATAAGCTCATTGTTGCTATCCTGCCAAGCGCTAACCTAGCACACAACTGGCCTTTTCTCAGCAGTGTCTGCCAGGACAGCAAACCCTTTTTCAGAGGAGAGTTTAGGTCTGCACCAAAGCAGTTCTACTGACAATGAGCCATCATGCCTGTAGGCCACGGGCTATGGCAATAGCCAATGAGCACTGAACAAAAAACAGATTTCACAACATTGGGTCTGTTTCCCAATTAAAAAAAAAAAGAATAAAGAAAAGAGGAAAACTGTATTCCAAAGTGGCAGTAACATTTTGTATGGACACCAGCAGTCACTAAAAGTTCTTTCACATTTTTATTTTGGACACACCTTGCTTTGCTCAGGTATCACTTCTCACTTGGTGCTTGAGGCTCTCTCCTGACAGTGTTCATGGGATCTTGGGTTCTAGAGAATGAGTGTAAGTCTTGCTAGCAAAACATGTGCTCCAGCCTTTGAGACATTTACCCAACACTTTCTTCACATTTTTGTAATCCAACGCTTGGTCTTGTAATGACAATGATGTGGATTTCATCCATTTTAATGATATACTATGGAATTTATATATATTTAATACATTTATACTAAAATATTTGTTAGCTTTTATTGGATGTGATAGGTTCCTGTTCTAGGAGTTAGAATTATAGAGAGTGAAGAAAGCAGACTTAAAAAAGTCTTCTTTAGAGAGCTATTCCAGTTTGGAATCAAAAAGAAATTAGTAGGTTCAAAAATAAAAAATATGGATGATAATAAAATTTCTATCATGGAAAAAGTAGCAAGTAAAGTATTAAGATATTGGCAGTGAAGAGATAGTTGAGGTAAGGTGCTTATTTTCTGTACAACTTACCTGAGATCTGGTTTTCCAAGCACTGACAGAAGTGATCTCTGATTGAAGAATTTGGAGCACAATCTGCAAATAGTTGGATGTGTTCATTACCCCCACCCTTCAGTCATTTTGGGATGAAGTCTGCAATTTAAAACTGTATAGTGAGGGCTACTGAGATAGTACAGGGGTTATGATATATTATTTGGAAGTAGCTGACTTTGGTTTGAAATGAATATTACATGCTCCTCTGAACACCATTGAGTGTGCCCTCCTTGTACCATTAGGTTTTGCAAGTGCATTGATAATTCCTGGGAAGGTCCTCCCGGTCTCTTGAGCATCATCTGGGAGGCCAAGACCCTCACAAAAATTGTGTGGTAAGAAGGCATTATCGGAAAGCTGACATTATACAAAGATTAAATAAGAGAAGAATACAGTCATGCAAACAAATGGAGTAAGTGTTGCAAACAAGCTGGAGTAAGAAGCAAAATACTCAGTTTAAAGATCATCGCGGGGATGCCCAATTAGGTGAAAGATATAGGGATGTCCTATTATAGAAGAACTAATAGTTGATTTACTATGTATGCCACTATAATTGAAGGAAAAAAACATAAAAAAGGGTGTGATGTGATCAGGAATGATTTATTATTTAAAGCCTCTGTGTGAACATTTTCTGTAAAGAGACATCAGTGAGGGAGAGTAAAATCAGAGAGATCATGTGGCAAACTATTGTAATCATCTGTACTAGATATGCTGCTACTTTCATTAGATTAAGACAGAATAAGGACTGGATATAAAGTGCTGGTAATCTTGCTGGTCACAAAGTATTACAGTTACTTATATTTTCCTTATTTTCAACACTGACATAAAACATCAACATCCCAATTTCCTATTTCCTATTTTACAATTATTATGACATCATATTCTTTCATTTGTTTGATTTTTGCCACACCCAGGAGCACTCAGTGGTTACTCCTAGCTCTGCGCTCAGAAATTGCTCCTGGCTGAGAGGACCATATGGGATGTCAGGGATTGAACCTGTGTTCGTCCTGGGTCAGCCACATGCAAGACAAAGGCCCTACCATTCCACCTCTATGACATCATATAAGATGTTAATCCGATTATATTCAGTAAGTTACTATAACTTGGTAGGAACTTTAAATAATCCAATCTCTTATATTTTTAAAAATTGAAAATGTTCTTATTTATATTAGACTTACATGATTTTGCCACAGTATGTCTTTTATATATTGTGTTCTATTGAAATATATTTAGCTTCTTTATAATATAGTTTAGTAACAATTTTTAGTCTTCTAGCAATAAAGTAAAAGTGTCATATAAAATAAAGGCATAGGCTTTTTTTTTTAAGGTTTTGGGCTCTGAAACACTTTTATCCTTTCCTGGATCAGCAATGTAAAGAATGGAATATAGTTTTATGGGTGAATGATTGGGGGATTTGTTCTCTAAGAGTTGAAATATTAAGGGAGGAATTTGGGGCCGGAGAGATAGCGTGGAGGTAAGGCAGTTGCCTTGCATGCAGAAGGTCAGTGGTTCGAATCCCGGCATCCCATATGATCCCTTGAGCCTGCCTGGAGCTACTTCTGAGCATAGAGCCAGGAGTAACCCCTGAGTGCCACCGGATGTGACTCAAAAAAAGAAAAAAATGGGGGGGGAATTTGAAGAGAGATGTTAAAAACTGTTTTTTATATGATAGTCTAGTTAATACAGTTATGATAGTGCTATAATTTATAATTTTGATGTAGGCTTTTACTTTACCTACCACTAGCATAGTGGCCAAGACAGCTCCTATGTTACCTTTAATACACCTCTTTACTTCCTACCAATACCCCCTTGCTTGATAATCTGAGTTTTATAATACTAAGGCAAGTCTTAGTTGAGCTTATTAGTGGGTGCTACAAAATATCCAGAGAAAACTTACTCCTTATGTTCTTTAAACTATTCCAAGATTGAATCTGGATGTTAAGTGTCTAATGTGTGCTCGTTCCTCGGATTAGAATAAACCTACTGGGTCATAGACAGCATTTAAAAACACTGAATATATATTACAAGTGAATAAAAATTCTGGAGAAATTTTTTTTAGCAGTTACCTAGCTAAAGTAGTTACCTAACTTTACCCCAACAGTGGTACATGTGTAAAGGTACATACAGACATTCATATCCATAAGAAACATTTATTTGGAATATTTTTTCTCTATAAGGAACTCTCAAACATTAGAAATGCAGTGGTAATAAAATGTGAATTTTTGAGATGCTGCATAGGTAAGAGATTTCTGTGAAAATCATATAAGAAAAAGACACACAGATCCTGGGTAGATGTTCCAGGAGTCTGAGTACATGCTTCACACAAACAAGAACTTGACTTCACTCCCAGTTACCTCATAACCCCCTACCAAAGTATAGTTCTGGAAAACCTATGGGTGTGGCCCTGGTGGCTACAGGTTCCCAAAGCCACCACATTGGTTATCATGGTATTGCAGCACCCTAGTATTGAGCATTTCTAGTAGTTGGTTGAGTATCATTATGGCTCCCTGAGCATTGCACAGAACCATGACTCCTCAACCTTACCATAAAGAAATAAATGTATCAAATGCATAGTAGTAGAGATATTATTTTTGGTGCAATATATTCCAAGTGTGAAATATCTGAGGTAACAATTTCTGGTTAACTCTAGGGCAGCATAAATCTTGTGTGTCTATATATCTTTAATACATAAGGAGGCTATAAAATTAGGCTAATTGGGAAGAACATTGGATTATGTTCCAATGGTATCTGAGACCATTTATGTCTTTAATTTTTTTTCATTTTGGAAAAATAAGCCTGTAAAGCAAGTAGAGGAAGGAAATAAAAATAGAAATGTGTCTAATCAGTCATATAAAAACTTTTAGAAAAGACCAGAATTTGAACTAGGTAGTGAATAAATCTAAAATCCTTTAGATTTTAGTACAACAATAGTACAAAAATAGTGCTTGTCATGTTGAAGGAAAAAAAATATATCTGGAACATAAATAACCATATTCATTATTGTCTATCAATGCTGGAAGAGATATTGAGGTACTATCCTCAAAAAAGTTTTATCAAAATTGGGGTGTTTCCAATTATTGTATTGTATTAAAGTCCACAACACTTCTGAAATATATAACTTGTATGAAGCTTTGGGCTACACTCATGGTACTTGGCTTATTCTGATTCTGTGCTCAGGGATAACTCCTGGTGGGATTGGGTGGGGTGCTGAACATATATGTGGTGTTGGGTCATCTAGTGCAAGGCAAATGCTCTGTAATATCTCTACAGATCCAATATATTTTATTATCATATTGATTAAAACATTTAAAATAGTTTGGGGGAATGTTCTTTGTTCTGTGCTAAGTGATTATTCCTTGTGATGTTTGGGGGACCAGATACAGCACCTAAGATCAAATTGAAGTTAGCAATATTCATACATATTTAAAAAACCTTGTCAAAAAAGTGTAGATTGAGATAACATAGGTGATTGGTTTTAATTTACTTCTCTGGGTCTGAGAATAAATTCCATCAGTAAGAACAGACAGATAGTGAAGAAGGCAAAATACTTTGCGCACAATCTTCTTCTTTTTTTTTTTTTGGCCACAACCGTTTGATGCTCAGGGGTTACTCCTGGCTAAGCGCTCAGAAATTGCCCCTGGCTTGGGGGGACCATATGGGACGCCGGGGGATAGAACCGCGGTCGTTCCTTGGCTAGCATTTGCAAGGCAGACACCTTACCTCTAGCGCCACCTCACCAGCCCCACACGCACAATCTTCTTGGGTTTACTCTAATCCCTGGCACCACATATGGCCTCTCTAGAACTATTAGGAGTGATCCCTGAGCACAAAACAAGAGTAAACGCAGCAGAAGCCAGCATAGCCTCCAAATAAAACAAAAGTAAATTCTACCAGTGATTCTTAAAATATATTCTGACCCTTTGTCAGACTTCAAACAATAACACCCTTCTCCAAGATTCTCAAATGAATCAAAATTTACTAGTAATTTTTTAATTCTTAAGTGAAATCAGATTTTATTTTATTAAGCTATCTTATCTATATTATATGGTTTTGTTTTGTTTTCCTTATAACCTCCTATATTAACACTTGGTATTTATGTACCCTGAATACCAAGTTTTTACAGTTTTGTGAAGAATAAACACTGGTGTTGAAAATCTTGAAACTATTTTCTCAGTTTTAGGGGAAGACAATTTTATGGGTAAACCAGAAATATGTAGATTTGGTCAGAATTTTAATTGCTGTACTAGCTTTTTAATTATACGTTAATTTTTAGCTTACCTTTATAATTTCCATTTTGGTTTCTTGGGGGATGTTACACTAAGCTTGCAGTGTGTAGTCATGTATATTTGATCCAATCGTATTTTTAGATTGTAATATCCCTAAAGCATTGAATCCCAATGTACTGTGATTTGAATATGAATCATCCATACTCCCTATTGCTAAAACAGATGTCTACCTAATTCCCTCCTTCATCCCTCAACTTACTTAGGCAGTAATACTTTGTTGTTACAACTGAATTAATTTTTTACTAGAAGAAGCAATCAGGGAAGGGATATGGATTATAAAGTCCGTTATCATCAAAAAGTTTATTTGACAGAACAGAAAAATACGGCATAATTCTTGTTGGTATATACGTAAATGTTTTTATAACCTTTTTTTATGATGAGTCACATTAGTAATGAGTTTTGTATGTTGTTTTTCTGTTATTTCCAGAGTGAAAACACAATAAATAAGTAGAAATAAAAATCTACAATTTGGGAAATTTTCTCTTTATATGCTTGATTTAATGTCAGAAATGTCTGCAATTGAGTTTTGATTTCACTTACTTTTTTTGCATCATGAAGATACCTAACTTCATACTGCAATTTTTCATTTATAAATTGGGATCATGGTATTTTGGGCAGTATTGTGAAGATTCAGTGAGATGATAATGATTTTATATATATAAAACATATACATACATATTTGGCCACAAGCCAGTCACTATTTAAATTGCTTGGGATATTTATCTCTAATAAGATAACAGTAGCAATATTATCTAATATTTATAACATAATGATTATAATAATAGTTGACTTAAAAATAATACTGACTGAAAGATAATCGAACAACTTTAATTAAAATGATTGATAGGACTTTGTAATCAAAAGTGTCTTTGTTATGTAATAAATATACAAGTACTTTTTATTTTGTTTTGTTTTGGGGTTACAACTGGCAGTGATCAGGGGTTGCTCCTGCAATAATTTCTAGAACTGCTCAGGGGACCATAAAGTATGCTAGGGATCAGACCCAAGTTGGTTGTGTGGAACGTAAGTGTCTTTCTCTTTGTACTATTTCTCCAGCACCAGGAATGTTTGAGTAATTATTTGATGTAGAAAAATATATTGAAGTGGGGTTGGAGAGATAGTTCAGCGGGTAGGATACTCACACTGCTGGTGGATGACCAGGATTCTATCACTGGCATCCAATATGGTCCCCAGAACAGTGCCAATAAAATTCTCAAGTTCAGCTCTAGAACTAATCCTTGAAAATCACCAGGCATGGCCCCAAATCAAACAAACAAAAACAAAAAGTAAGACACAAAACATAAAAGAACTTCTGCTTTATGAATTAATTCAAATTACTGAAATTACTTTCATATTAAATAATACATTTTGGCTAAAAATAAAGTTTTTCATAAAGGATAACTATTTAAATAAAGTAAAATCTATTTAGTATTAGTCATGTAAGTGACTAAGTTTAAATAATTCTTTTAATATATTTTAGATATATTGATTTATTTTAGATTATCTTCTGATTTAAGCAAAAAGATGAAAATTATTTTTGGACAGATATGGCAATTATGTATAACTCCAGGGTTATTTTCTTTAAAATTATGCAAGAACTAAATATTTTGATTAAAGAATACTATCTGAATATAAATCATATACCAAGTACTAAAGCAACCATAATGATAGTCTACAAACAAAAGTATGCTTCTTTTGAGACAATAAGTAACAATAAAAAACTGTTCATGGGGGCTGTAGTGGTAGCACAGTGGGGGGGTGTTTGTCTTGCATGCATTTGACCAGGGTTCCATGCATCCTATATGCCCCCAAGCCTGTCAGGAGTAATTTCTGAATGCTGAGCCAGGAGTAATCTCTGAGCAACACAGATTATGGCACAACAACAACAATAATAACAACAACAACATTTCTTGCTTCAAATATTATTATCTTATTCTTCTAATTTTATTATCTTATCATGTGCCTTAGCTTGCCCAAAACCTTTATACTTTTCCCAAATGCATTTCTTTAGATACTAAGGTCAGAATATATGAAATATATCAGACATTGAAAGGGTATCCAATGAAGCAATAGGTTCATTAGCAAGATCATCTTAAAATGTTAGCAAGAAAGTCTTAAATATGAGAAATATTTTAAGACACAATATAAACTTTGTGCAAGAATTAATTAATCAAATCTGTGTTAATAGTCAACAAGTTGGGGCCGGGCGGTAAGGTGCCTGCCTTGCCTGCGCTAGCCTTGGACAGACCGCGGTTCGATCCCCCGGTGTCCCATATGGTCCCCCAAGCCAGGAGCAACTTCTGAGCGCATAGCCAGGAGTAACCCCTGAGCGTTACCGGGTGTGGCCCAAAAACCAAAAAAAAAATAGTCAACAAGTTATGTTTTTTAAATAATCTATTTTTTATATCGAATCCCTCCTCCATTGATGCTGAATGAGAAGGACTTGTCCCTCCAGAAGATGATCAAGCCAGCAGTGCACTCCAGGTGTTAAAGTGGATACCAGAGCAGTGGTACTGGGATGGAAAATAGAGAAATCGTAGTTATGGGCATTGGCTTAATAGTCTCACTTACTCAGCATATTCTCCACCACTGACACCAGTATCACTTCCTATGTGATGACTCACATATTATTGTTGAAATCTCTTTGACACTAATAATTTATCAGCTATTTAAAAATATAAGTGTGTTATATTAATTAGTCTAAATATACTAATAGATCAGGATTAAAGAGTTAGAGGGATTAAAGTATTTGCCTTGCATGTTACAGACATGTGTTTAATCCTCAGCATTCAACATAATCATCTGAGTACCTTTAAGAGCTATTCCCAAGCACAGAAGCTCTGGCTACCTCAGAAGTGGCTCTTAAACCAAATAAAATAATAATGGTATTTTATTGATAAGAAAATTTAGGCCTCTTGAGATGTGATTTTATTAGAAAATAAGACTAGGAGTTCTAGGAGTTGCAGAACGTTTTTCACAAAGTAAAAACTGAAAGATTGTAATTAAAACTTGCCCACAGATCATAATAGACATTTCTGGTAAGTTTTTAAACACTAGGCCACTAATGTATCAAAGATAATTTTCTTCTTCTGTAAATTTTGCTTTAGATTAAAAAGCATGTGAGAAATTGAGTTTTTTAAAAGATGTGATTAATGTAGTCACACATAGATTTTGAATCAAACAATAGTTAAACTGACTGGTTTCAAAAAATCTATTGTGTACAGATAGCAAAGTGGTACAGAGTGTTTTGCAACCCAACCATACTAATCTTAAGGCATCAAAAAGGGCCTTACTAGAGTATTAACAAAACATTTCTAAATATCTTTCTGGGTACTGACCCCTGAATCCTAGCCTAGAAATGCAATAAAACACTCACATTACTTTTCATTGTAATGTTTTCACATACCAATGTTTTCTATCTTAAAGAGACACCCTATCAACACATAACTGGAGGCATCTACATCCCATGGAGCCTATTTAATGCCATGTGATCATAAGATCACAAACTACTGAAGATGTGAAGAGTCATGAGACTGACAATTTCCTTTTTTTTTTTTTTTTTTTTTTTTTTTTTTTGGTTTTTGGGCCACACCCGGCAGTGCTCAGGGGTGACTCCTGGCTGTCTGCTCAGAAATAGCTCCTGGCAGGCACGGGGGACCATATGGGACACCAGGATTCGAACCAACCACCTTTGGTCCTGGATCGGCTGCTTGCAAGGCAAACGCCTCTGTGCTATCTCTCTGGGCCCGAGACTGACAATTTCTTAATTACAAGAATGGATACCAGTGGAAAATCCAATAGACTGTAATAGGAAAAGTATAATAAGGAAAAAAATTCTTTTAAATTTACTTGGTTTTAGTATTTATGTTAAGATTTGTGAGTTATAGAATTAATTAAGTTTTGAACCATTTCCAATAATAAGACTGTATCTGCTTTACAGTATGGTTATAACAGCCTTTAGAGTAGAATATTTGCCTTTGAATTCTTGCTACCATTTACTAGATGTGTGATATTTTTCAAGTTATTTAATTCTCAGTTTCCTCATTAGTAAAATAAATCACAAGGCAGGTTTTATGACTTCCATATAGAAAACACTTAGGAAAATATCCACTATGGTAACTACCAATATGTCTCAATAGGTAATAAGTATATAGGTGTATATTATTATAATTGACTACTTTGATAAGACAAGATCTTAATTTCTACCAGGTCAATTATCAATTGAAAATTGTTAGTTTGACTACAGCCTGGAGATAAAATTACGGGACAAAATCCACATAAAATGTATGAGCAATCCAAAAGTGCTCATTGTTATAATTTTCAATATTATTACATTATAATTTTGCTATAAAATCAAACCATGCTTCTTTCACTTTCTTTCTTTCTTTCTTTCTTTCTTTCTTGCTTTCTTTCTTTCTTTCTTTCTTCTTTCTTTCTTTCTTTCTTTCTTTCTTGCTTGCTTGCTTGCTTGCTTGCTTGCTTTCATTATTTGTTTATTTTTCTCCTTTCTTTCTTTCTTTCTTTTCTTCTTTCTTTCTTTCTTTCTTTCTTTCTTTCTTTCTTTCTTTCTTTCTTTCTTTCTTTCTTTCTTTCTTTCTTTCTTTCTTTCTTTCTTTCTTTCTTTCTTTCTCTTTCTCCCTCCCTCCCTCTTACTTTCTTTTTCTCCCTCCCTCCCTCCCTTCCTTTCTTCCTCCCTCCCTCCCTCCCTCCCTCCCTCCCTCCCTCCCTCCCTCCTTCCTTCCTTCCTTCCTTCCTTCCTTCCTTCCTTCCTTCCTTCCTTCCTTCCTTCCTTCCTTCCAACTGAAGAAAGGAAGTTATACTCCTCCCTTCTTTCCTTCCTCCCTCCCTCCCCTCCTCCCTCCCTCCCTCCCTCCCCCCTCCCTCCCCCCTCCCTCCCTCCTTCCCTCCCCCTCCCTCCCTCTCCCTCCCTCCCCTCCCTCCCTCCCTCCTCCCTCCCCCTCCCTCCCTCCCTCCCTCCCCCCCTCCCTCCCTCCCTCCCCTCCCTCCCTCCCCCCTCCCTCCCTCCTTCCCTCCCCCTCCCTCCCTCTCTCCCTCCCCCCCTCCCTCCCTCCCTCCCCCCTCCCTCCCTCCTTCCCCTCCCTCCCTCCCCCCTCCCTCCCTCCTTCCCTCCCCCTCCCTCCCTCCCTCCCTCCCCCTTCCCTCCCTCCCCCTCCCTCCCCCTCCCTTCCTCCCTCCCTCCCCCTCCCTCCCCCTCCCTTCCTCCCTCCCTCCCTCCCTCCTCCCTCCCTCCCTCCCTCCCTCCCCCCTCCCTCCCTCCCCCTTCTCCCCACCCTCCCCCCTCCCCCCCTTCCTTCCTCCCTCCCTCCCTCCCTCCTCCCTCCCTCCCTCCCTCCCTCCCTCCCTCCCTCCCTCCCTCCCTCCCTTCCTTCCTTCCTTCCTTCCTTCCTTCCTTCCTTCCTTCCTTCCTTCCTTCCTTCCTTCCTTCCTTCCTTCCTTCCTTCCAACTGAAGAAAGGAAGTTATACTCCTCTCTGTTCAGGGATCAATCCTCTTAGAGGTGCTCAGGGGATCATAAGTGGTGCTGAAGATAGAACCAAGGTTAAACATCTTCAAGGCAATATTCTTCTCCCTGCTATATTATATCTCTTGCTCACAAATTATACCTCTTAGGGTTGATTTTCTTTTTGTTTAAGAGTTAAGAAAAAATTAACACTATTTTTATTTTTCAGCACCACTTAATGAATTCATACATTTGCTTATTCTGAAAGTTAGGCAATTGTGTTTACTAAAATATATAGATATTTACTCTAAATCCTTAAGATATGATTTTATAATGCATATATCAGAAATAATGACAATATTTTAACCTGGTTAAAAAATACATGCTATATAAGTGTGCTTAATTTGCTTCACATAATCATTTTTACCCTCATGTAAATTATTTAACAAAATGCAAAAATTTACTTAAATATAAAATTTGATCCTATACATATTTATTTTCTCTATCTATTTTCAGAATACATTTCATAAGATTATTACCAACATAATTTCAACTGACTTCTATGCAGATTTCAGTCACCTGAAGTAACAGCCTGCAGCTGTCATTATGGAAAGCCCCCAGAAGGAGCTTATAACATATTGGAAGGATTTCTAAAATTTTAAAGGAAAAAGAAAGAAAATAAAAAAGTTCTAGACAAGAATTAATTAGAAGACGTATCATTAGAAGCCAAGGATTTTTTAATCTGATGACATTTCAAATTCTTATTAGCCATATTTCTTTTAGTTGTTTTATATTACTATGTATGTTATTTCAATATTAAAAAACCTACATATTCTTATGCCACAAAATATGAAATGGATATGCAAGACATTTGAACATAAAGGTACTTGAAAATAATTTTTTTTAAAGAAAACGATGCCATATAAGGGCAAAATCAGTGCTGTAAAAGAAGCTATAATACTGTGTATCTAACCTTCAGAAATCTAAGCAAGTTCTTGATTTTATTTCATTCAAAATGAATTTTTGAGAACTTTACTGATTATATGCCTACTATTTACCAGATAGTGGTTAGAGACTGAATAGAAGACACATAAAATAATAAAATAATGAATCAAAACAGGTTTTTATGAATTTCAGATCTTGTAGCATGTTCATAAACAAATTTGAACATTATATTCCAAAAAATTCACCATTTAAGATACAGCAGGTCAAATATTTTACATAAAGGGAATGCTATATTTTATAATTTCCTTGCCTTGTTTTTCTCTTTTGTAACTGTAAATTTATATTTTGTTTTTGATATGATAACTCGAAATTTGTACCACTAAACTTGACTCTATAAAGAACCCCTGATACTGTACTTTGTTATACTTATCTATTTAAAGGATAAAAAGAATATACCCTAGAGGATAAACAAAAACTGAAAATTGTACAATTACAACTTATTTGCAATGTAACTGTTCATTATATATAATATCATGTCTTCCTCATGAAACAGAATATTTATAACTTTAGCACTGCTTCTAGAATTTCAAATATGTTTAATTTGCATTTCACAATGTTTTGAGAAAAAAAATGTATTAATGGCCACTAGCCTTACTTAGGACTTTCAAGCAATTTTAGAATTTTGAGCAAAGACAAGAAGATAAGATGAGATAATGAGGCATAATTTACATAGTAGATCCTTATAGTTTCATTTTTATTAATATATTTTTGGAAATTTATCCTATGAATACTTACCTATTCTCAGGATAATATGTAATAATCCTGTTATATTATTATAAACTTCATTCTAACTTTAACTAAAGTTATTAATTGATAGTATTTATTTTTATATACTAATTTGAATCTTCAATGGGTACAGTAATTCCTCCCTTAATGTCAACTTACATACACAACCTATACAAATATCTACAAATTTTCACAAATCACAAACTAAAAAAAATTCTGTGACATAATTACTATGAACTGCTGCTTTTTTGAAAATACCTGAAAGGTAAATAACATTAGGAAGATTATTACCAACACACTGTGGAAGACCTCTTTTCCATTCTCTCTTCTATTCAAAATATTCATCAATAGCTTACAATCATTGCATAAATTGTCCAACAAATTTCAAATAGTCTTACACTTTCTGAAACTCTGTAGTAATTATGATCTTTTCTATTCCTTTGTCCTTGTTTGTCTCTTTTTCTCTCTCTCCAGTTATCTCTTTGTGTTCAGATGGCGATTGTTATTTATTTCATTAAGTACTTTTCTATAAAGTTTTAGGAAAACAATATGAAAAGTTGGCTAAAACTGTTAGACTGCCTCAAAAAAGTTGTCATGAAGATCAATATGAATATTACATAGATTATAAACATGCATATGCTGTTTATGAAGCACTGCTTAGATTATTTTTGCATAGTATATCTTTGTATAGTAGTTCTAAATAATCCTTCATTCTTAATAATTCATGACTGTTCTTTAGTTTTCAAACAATAATATGTATTTTCTTTGTTTATTTTAAACTTTGATTAAATTTTCCCATCCAGATTTATAAAATGATTGAGAATATCCATAAAATGATTAATAGTTAAATGTTCATAGAAAAATTTTCAGGTGGGATATATGGGATCAATATCTGTTTCTGCCATGATAGAACCAACTAGAAATAAATCTAATAGAAATTAAGAAATTAAGCTGTTTCATGGTTGTGCAACTGGTGCCAACATGATGTGTGGTGTGGGAGAAATATAATACATATAATCTCTCTGATTCTTTAGACATTTTCTCTGATAAAATAGATATTATGGGGCCAGAGAGATTGCATGGAGGTAAGTCATTTGCCTTGCATGCAGAAGGACAGTGGTTCAAATCCCGGCAGCCCATAAAGTCCCTCTAGCCTGCCAGGAATGATTTTTGAGTGTAGAGCCAGGAGTAATCCCTGAATGCTGCCAGGTGTGACCCAAAAACTGAAAAAAATAAGAAAAAAAAGAAAAAAGAAGATATTATGTATTATGTCTGCTTCAGGCTAATGCTCCTTTTTCTAGTCTTCAAGAGCTAAAGTATGGAAGAAATTTGGGTTCTCCTTTGGAGATCATCACTAATCTCTTCTCTGGAGTAGAATTATGTTGTCTTATCCAAAATTCTTATTTCTTAAAGTTTTTCTCTAAGTCCTCATAATTTCTCAGACACAGAGTTGTTCTTTTTCTTCCAGACTATAGTTTTCCCACATATGCCACTATATAGTAAAATTAATTGCACCTAAGACAAAACTCTAGTCACAAGACAGAGCACAGAACTCACAGATATGTCATTGTTCATCTTCATGGGGTAATAAATAAATCTGAGCTTCTAGGGTGGAAAGATCATATATATTTAATGATATTTTTAAATCCTATATTCAACTAACTTCAAAACATTCAGGCGAAACACCCATTTGGCTCATTGACCACCTCCACAAACTCATTTTATTCTTGAAAGAGATGCAAGCCAAAAAGTGAAAATTCTTGCATGCAATGGCTTTGCAGCTCAACTCTGGGGTGCTCTTGAGAGGGTCAGACCAAGTCCCCATTCTGCCTAAACCCTGGTGACTATACTCATAAACCACAATTACTGCACCAACAATGGCCCAACTTCACCACTTCAAAACAAAACCAAACAGACAAATAATTCCAGGTATTCAGATTTGGGGGCTAAAAAGTCTGGGGGTATTCTTAGATTAAAGCGGGCACCCTTCTGTATTTCCAGAACCCCCTGAAATCACACCCACATCCCACAGCTGCTGCTATGTTACCTCATTGGCCCACCTCCTCAGATCTTGGAATTCCTGGGCTACATATGTGTTTCACAGCACTGCCACATTTTCCAATACTGACACACCAATATGAACATACCAAATTAGATATGAAAATAGCCAAGTAAGCTCAACAAATGAAATCAATACCACAGAATGCTCAACTAGCATCAATAGTTCAGAAAGCCTTCAATTGATGGCTTAACAACCCCATTTTGAGACATAAAAAATTTCACAACTTTTTTCTCAAAAGTTTCACCAAATTTTCCCCTAATAATTCCTATTACTATTTATTTGTATCTAGCAATATAAAATAAATTGTCTGATGCCTGCCAAGGGGCCATGCTTAGAGCTGGGTGGAAAACTAGGGATGTTGGTGGAAGGTTGTCAAACACAGGTGGTGGGTTTGGTGCTGGAACGTTGAATGCCAAAACAACCATATTATAAATGACTTTGTAAACCATGGTGTTTACATAAAGTAATAAAAAAATTCAAACTGAAGTTTTCTGTTTCTGTAAATTTCAACCTAAGTAGCATTCTAAAAGTAGTTATTATTATGGCTGGAAAATTTTAAGTCTTGATAAATATACAGAGAAAATTAAAAATTTTAATATGAATGCCCAATCAATTTACAAAAAAAAATCTATAAGCATTTCATGTGTTTTCTACTCAAAGAATCCTTATCTTCTATTCACCACAAGCATTATATAGTCTAAAATGTAGAATTATTAATGCAGATTAATTCTAAAACTTTTGGCTTGCTCCTGGAAATAATTACATTGATTTGAGCACTATGAATTTGAAGTAGCATGTTTTTGTGAGTTGCTGCAGGAGAAAATTCTTAGACTTCATAAATCTAAATGAAGAAAAAAAGAAAAGTTCTATAAAGCTATGAATACCTATTCTACTAAAGGATGCAAAAACTTCAATAAAGAAATAATTGGTAATCTTGAATTCAGTGACAGAAAATTATAAATCTGTCTCTTTTATGAAGTCTCTTGTGTGAAATATGGATGAGTTAAGCTTATAAAAAAGCATGTTTACCAGCAGGCGCCTAAATCAACAGCTTTGAACATGATAGTTCAGAAAGTAGCAGGGAGCTGCTATTCCTGATGAGAGCAACACTGACATTTATTTAATTTTTTAATTCTTCCACTGTATTTATTTCTTCCCTATCTTTTCTGTCTACATTTGTCCTTGGCTAAAATAAACTATCGAAGCATTAAATCTACCTCTACAGTTAATTACCTCAGTTATGTGCTAAAGCATTTAGTTGAAGTACCTTTTCTCTCTGGGTTTGGAAGACTCAGTTTAATTTTAGTTGTGTGGTGGTTGCTGAACATCATAAAACCATAAAGACCATGTCTAGTGCTCTAAGGAATAATAAAATATTAATTTTTGAGACAAAAAATTACATGGCTTAAAGAAGCTGTTGTCTATCCCACGTGTGGCTTTTAAGGCATTGATATTTGTACTATGAATCTATCTATTCTTAACCATTTCCACCACATATAATGAGACTTAAGTAACTGTCTGCCTTCCAATGTGTAGCACACAGATTGAAACCCACTCATTCTTTTCTTTCTGTTAGAAGTAACACTATAAAAAAATAGGCCCCCTTTCTTTTCCAGGGTCTTTTATTTTTTGATAACATTATATCTTGTAAACACAGGGAAAAAATCTGTTTGAGGAAATAGCAGCACCCAAGTATTTTATAATATGCATGCTTATAGATTTTAAAATGCCTTTTTATTATTTTATTTGATAAAAAACCTCTAAGTGCCAAATAGGAGCATTTTACTTATTCATACAATAAATTTTAGGTAGCATTTTATGTGTGTCAAGACCAATAAATTGTGTTTATAAAATTAAAAACTAATAAGAAAAATAAGGAAGGATATTATTGTTATATTTAATCACACAAATACCACTGGTGCTCAAACATTGGACACTGATAAAATAGTTTTAGGAGGTAAAATATAGGATCTTACATTGAACTCGATGTTGTTGACTTTGAAATTAAAAGCTAGATTTAGAAGTGCTGTAATATTTTGATGATGGCAGCAAATTTTCTATTCTACTGCCACTTCTATAAAACAGAAAAACTGTATCCTACGTGACTTAAATAATAATTATTTGCTGTTAAGATCTTGTGGACTTAGGATAGGGAGGGCTATCAAGGCAAAAACACTGCAAAAAGACTATAAAAACTAATGGCTAATTTTTAAGTTACTTTTTGAAGCTGAGGGAATGCTGATAGAAAAGTTGAGTAAATACATAAACCAGCAGCCACTTAGAAAAGCCTCAAAGCAACAAGAGAATGGTGAAGGAACATTAAAGACTGAAGGCTTAAAGGGATCCCATTTCTCATCAATAATTTTATAAAATATACATAGCTTACATGGATTATGTGCACACATTATGTTGAAGGACATGATGTCATGAGAATCTCTTTTCCCTTAATGTTCCCAGAACTCCTTGATAGAATCAATACACATAGGCCTGATTCATTAAAAAATACATCTGTCTCTAATATAATGAAAGATTATGGAACCCAGGTTTTTAAGGTTTTCCTATTTAATATTCAAAACCTGGATGGCCAAACAGGATAGATATCTTACTCATTCATGAGCTTTGAAAGTGCCTAAAGCACACTGTGTTTAATGCTGAAAACTGCGATTCATATTGGAATTGTTATTAGAAAGATCAATTTGACTTTATAGAGTAGGCATGCTTCTAATCTAAAATAGCCTGGAAAAAAAAGTGGTATTTCCAGTAATCATTACTTTGGAATGGGTTAGTCCACTATTCTGTCTGTTCTTTATTTTGTTGCTCTTCTATATTGGTATTTGTTTTTACATAAATATTCATGTGTTTCTTTGTAAGATGATGTGACACATTTTCTTTTAATTTCTCTGTAGAGTTCTCATTTTAATAGTCCCACTAGGAAGCAGATTGAGAAAGCAGGCCTTGAGAGTAAAAACTGATTACATCTGGAAGTTTGTCCACCCACAGGTAGAAGCAACTGTCAATGGCAGAAGGAGGAAAAGTCTGAATTATGGTCACACTGTATTCTCAGTGTTAATCTATAGGGAAGTATTTGTCAATTTATATCTACAAACTAACCAGTACTTTTCTTGTCACCTTTTCCAAGTTGTTAACTTTGGCATCTCCTTTGTGTTATATAGAAAATACAGTAAATATTCAGTAATTCACATGATAGGAAGAATTTAACAGCAACTATTTGTCTCTACTAGACAAATAGTAATAATAATTCACAAAAGCAAGGCTTGTGATTGAGCTAAAATGTTTTGTATTGTTCTTTACTCAGTGTCAATGGACTAGCTCCCAACTGTTGCATCTATCTACTAAAAAAAAATATGCACCACTCTAGTATGTGATGCTGATAGGGGAGAAACTGATTTTGTATGGGTGGTGGATATATGGAGATCCTGTTTATCCTGCTGTTTGTTAAAATAGACTTACTTCAAAGTAAAGTCTATTTAAAAGGAATATATAAATTCTTTATTATTGCAAATGGAGATACCATTTTTACAGTTTAAGAGATTTGTTTACATGCTTTAGGATGGTTTTATATTTGCCATCATTTACCTGTTAAAGCTGCACTTAGTGAATTACATTTCTGCACATTTAAAGGCATGTTCTCATGCTTTAGGATGCTTTTATATTTGTCAATATTTAACTGCTAAAGGTGCACTTAATGAATTTAAAGTTTTAAACAAACTTCCTCAGTAGGGTTCTGAGAGCAACTTCCTTAGAAGTTGCAATCACCTTGAAGAAACTTGACATTATACATTATTTTATACTTTAAGTTGCTAGATTAATTATTGTAATTGGTAATATTTTGAATGATAACTTGGCAAGGCACATATATAGATTTGCTGCATTAAGTGTTTATATGTGCATACTTTGCTATGGAAAGAAAATAAATGTAAACCTTTATGAGGAAGGTTGACACTAGAATAAGCAAAATCAATCTTGCCAAAACCCAAATTCAACACTGAAGACTGTTCTCTCTGTTCTCTCTCTCTCTCTCTCTCTCTCTCTCTCTCTCTCTCTCTCTCTCTCTCTCTCTCTCTCTCTCTCTCTCTCTCTCTCCCTCTTTCTCTATTTTATTAATTTTTCTCTTTTTTTTTTTTTTTTGGTTTTTCGGGCCACACCCGTTTGATGCTTAGGGTTTACTCCTGGCTAAGTGCTCAGAAATTGCCCCTGGTTTGAGGGGACCATATGGGATGCCAGGGGATCGAACCGTGGTCCTTCCTTGGCTAGCACTTGCAAGGCTAGCCTTACCTCTAGCGCCACCTTGCTGGGCCCAATTTTCCTCTTCTATCCTTGAGCTACATCACTATTTTGCTCATGAATATATAACCTATAGGACCACATAATGGTCTAGTTGACACCTAATCTAAATCGGGAATGAAATTCATTGTTAGAGCCTTACAGTGTGCATAATGCTGAAAGTATACTTGATAAAATGCAAATCAAAGTCTTACTCACTAGAAAAAGAATGGATATACTTGGGTTGCACTTACCAAATAAAGCAAAGCTTTAGAAGAAATAAGAATTTATACAGCCACAATCCTTCTAATCTCAGTCCCACATGTATATTGCATGCAACTACTCAGGATTTAGAAACCAGAAAAACAGAATTTACATGTGAAACTTGGTGTTCAGAATGTTGAACAAAGAAATTGACACTGTTCATTGCTTTACAAACAGAATTTTCAGGATCTCAGACAGTCAAAGCATCCTACTTTCTGTAGAATGATATGCTTGGATCTAAAAGATGAAATTCAACAGCACTGACATACTTTGTCTTGATGTGATAAAGTCCTTTGTGGCAAGTGGATTTCCCCCCCCCCACCAAAAGTTTAAGCTATTCTCTCAAAAAATAGAATTTTTATACTTATTTTAAAATGCAGTTATTATTATTGTTGTTGTATCAGGAGTATTTTGTAGTTGAAGTGATTCAATTATTAGATTTTATTTATTTTTTGGTTTGCAAAAGTCTTCTAAAGGATTTCTAAAAGTGCCAGTAATACAAACTTGCCTCTTGTGTTGTCCCAGATTCATAGAGAAAATTAGATTGTCCCGCTCTAGGGAAAAGGTATTGCTCTACCTAACAAAAATGCAGAGTGATTTTTCTTTTTCCAAGTTCCTTTTCTTTATATATATGTATATATTTGCTCTCTCTCTATATATACATATATAAAGATCAAAATGTCAGCTACTTATAATATTGACAAGTTAGGGGTAGTCTGATTTTCTTTATATTTATAATAAAAGTAAAATGCTAGAAATAATTAAAAACCATGAAATTTGTATCCACTTTTATAGATTTGAAACTGTCTCCCTTTATTTAAAACAGCAAAGCACAAGAATGTCCATACATTCTCAAACTAAAATAGACAATGGTACTTCAAATGGTGATCAGTGTTCTCTGTGTATTGCTAAATTTAACGTTTAGCCCACTATAAAAAAGAAAAGGGGCTAAAATGGTAACCAAGGTACAACTGGCCTAAAGAAGAGCTTGTAATTAAATTGAAAGTATTAAATATGGGGAGTTCATTGCTCTCATGGAAAAAATCTCCATTTTAAATTTAAAGTAGAATAAACTCAAGACAGTCCTTTTTGGCTTTGACTAAATTTTCATACTATCCTATTATGATCGATCAGTGTATACTAAAGAAAATAAACAGGCATGAAAGGAAACAAGGGATGGTAATGTGAAAATAATAAAGACAGAGACAGAGGTGTGTGTGTGTGTGTGTGTGTGTGTGTGTGTGTGTGTGTGTGTGTGTGTGTGTGTGTTGGGGAAAGTGGCTAATTGGAAAATAATCAAGCATATAAGTTACTATCAACTTTTTCACTTTTCAAAAAGAGTTTGGGGATTCAGACCTCAGAGTTTCTAGAAAGCAAATTTCTCAAAGAACTGAAGAATTCATTAATTCTTTTTCTAATTTTAATGGCAGCAATTGTAATACTTGAAAAAATCTTCTGGTGACAAATTTAAACAGTTTAAAATAGGTTAGAGGTAAAGAAAGAAAGCAACAATAATTGGAAAACAAACAAAAAACCCAAAATAAATGTTCCAACATAACTAATCAAGGTGAGTTTATCTGAAGTGCTCCACTTCTGCAGAAGAGACAAGTTCTTACAGCAGCTGCTTTTCCCAATTGCCTGTGGCATTAACTTTGTAAAACTTTAATTTTCCAGTCAGATGCCAAGCATACCTTAGATCACTTATGATGGGCATGATTAGCCACACTTGTTAGGCATAGTTACCATGGGGTCTTTACTGCAACGAGAAATTAAACTTTAAAAAGTCATTCTGATTTACAACTATACAAACTCTCACAATGCTGTAATAAAGAGGCTACGTGATGAAACCTGACAGGATGTTAAGCTTATTGCACAAGTGTGGACAGCTGAAGAGGCAAGAAATAATACAGTTGTCACTGGGCTGTTTCACCTTAACACGGAGCAAACAAAGAGTGTTGTTAATCAGTTCAACTCCTTGGCTGGATAATCCTAAACCAGTAATTGATAAATGGGAAAACCATACGGCCCCAACTCTGTGGTTCATAAAATACATGAATATTCATACCATCTCCTTTGGTCAAGAGACATTCATGCTCCAAGGCAGGCTTTGAAAGGGGAATATAAATACTTTCTTGCTCAGCAGTAAAGCTCTGCTTCCTTTTTAAGGCCTATTTTCTCCTATTAAACGTGAAGTTTAGCAATACACAGAGGACACTGAACACAGAATTGTAGGTAAATGACAAATGGTTCTGTAGGAAGTGCTGTACTTTAGCTTTTTCATACAGGTACATTCGAAAAAATATTAATCTTTAAAGGGAACAGAATACTATATTCTAGCAGAGAAAACACGGTAGCAATACAGCACTTTTATCTAGGAAATTCTTATTCAGTAAAATTCTCTGAATTTATAATAACCAAGTTTTAAATAAAACCTAAATATCTGATTTTCTGTTATAATAGATATGAATATTAGCTTGTGAATAGGAAAATAATTTTCACAAAAATGTGCTCATTATTCACAATATCAGGAGTAAAGTCATTAAAGAAGATAATGTTTATGCCATTTTTCCAAGTTAATTTTACCTTTAAAAAGAATCTAAGTTGTAGTCATACTTACTATAATATAGGGCCCAAATTAATTCACTGAGGCATATAGTCTAAAACTTATAAATTAGAGATCATTTTAGGTACATCAGTTAGAGACCATGTGGGAAACTACTAATATAAAAAGAAAAATTTGTTCACAGTTTTCCTTCCTGTAGAATTGATTTTCATATGTGACTTGTCTCTAAATCAGAGCACCTGTTGCTATTCCTCATCTATGTTCTAAAATCATTTATTATCTCAGGCTTCCAAAGATAGAAAGCAAAGGATAAGAAAAATTAAGAAAAAGCAGGAATGGTGTACTTGATTTTATAAGAATTTAACCTATTCAAATATGGATTTTCTTCAATGTAATTTAAAATCTTGTTAAACATTGACCAAACATGACTTTACATAAAATATGAATAACTAATGAACTGATAAATATCTATACAATAGAATTCCAGGCAACAAAGGAAAATCCTAGGTTGAAGAAAAAAAATTTGGTATGTGCAAATTCTTATATTTATAAAAATGTATTAACTTTTATATAGTATAGTACTTATATATTATGATATGTTATGTAAAATGTATATAAAATGTACAAAAGAGAAAATGCTAGATTAGAAAAAGTTCATTTACCATACCCAGTCTAGTTTTCCTTTTTTTTTTTTTTTGTTTTTGGGCCACACCCTTTTGATGTTCAGGGGTTACTCCTGGCTATGCGCTCAAAAATTGCTCCTGGCTTAGGGGCACCATATGGGATGTGTCCTATGCTAGCACTTGCAAGGCAGACACCTTACCTCTAGCGCCACCTTCCTGCCCCTAGTTTTTCTTAAATATATTAATTTTGCTTGATTACTTTATGGAAATGTCTTTTCTAATTTCTATTTAAATAGAAATGATTTAATTATTTTCTTTCATCAATACATCTGTCTCTTCAATTAAATCATGATCTATTTTAAAATACTAAGTGCTATATATGTTTATGCTTATATATTTTTCTAATATTTAAAATGTCCTGTACATATTATAGATGCCAGAACACTCTCTGATTAACTTTATGATTATTTGTATCTTAATAAGATTTAAGAAGTAATTCCTCTGGCATAGCCATGGGGAGAAAAAAAACTCTCCAACCTGAATTATATCATTTATTTTCTCTCTTTAATTACACATGCAGAATTTTAAAGCTGAGATTAGTGATCCATTTTCACTGCACTGATAACTTTTTTTTTCTAAATTTTAATTTTCAAATAAAATGGCAATGGTTATTTCTAATAGATAACACAAGATTTTGCATAATATAAATAATCTAAAGAAAGGGAAATTGTCTTATCTTAATTTTTACCTTTAATACAGAGATGATCACTCTCAGTAATTTCTAGAATGTAATTTATTGTATTTAATGCTCTCCAACCCATTACATTTATGAAATATTTCAAACATATAGATAAAATAAAGGATTATATACAACCAAATATATCCCACTACTGTTAAATTTTATGATAGTTTCTTGTTTGTTGCATGTGAGAAAACTACTCTTCTACGTCTTAATTCTTAGTCTCTAAATTATGTTCATTTTGGAGACATGCACAGCATACAATGAAAAGATATATTTCCATAAGAAGAAAAGTTTTGCTTATATTAATCCTGGTTCTTTGAAAAATTGGATTGAACAAAAAGAGTTGGAGGATGGGGCTGGAGCTGTGGCACAAGTGGTAAGGCATCTGCCTTGCCTTCTCTAGCCTAGGACGGACCATAGTTTGATCCCCCTGCATCCCATATGGTCCACCAAGAAGCCAGGATTGATTTCTGAGCACATAGCCAGGAGTAACCCCTGAGTGTCACCGGGTGTGGTCAAAAACCAAAAAAAAAAAAAAAAGGCTTGGAGGAAAACAGAAAACTTAACAGTAGTGTTATGTACTTCCTAGACAGGAAGAAATTCAAACTACAAATGAAAGAAACAAAGATTTAATATCTACTCCTAAGTAAAATAAATGTTAGTTGGTAACTTGACCAAATGCCTTTGGTTTCATAAAAGTTGACAACATTGACAGTTATTTTTCAAATGCAGCTCTAAAATGAGGAGGTGTGGGTGCTATAAACGTTGCATCCTATTCTGTGACTTTCAGGGAGAGAAAGCAGGTACAATTTCCTACTATCATTTATTTACACATTTGCTGCTACAAATTTTAGATGCCACATCTAAAAAACACTCAATAAATTCCTAACTATATGGCAGGACAAACATTTTAGGGTGAAGCCTTAACAGCTCTTATTTTCATCAATAATAGTTAAGTGGAATAGATAGAGAAATGACAAATGTAGAAGTTTGTGTGTATAGCATACTACACCACTTTATGTTCAAAAATATCCATTTAAAGCTCAATTTTCTTATCTACACAATGAGGTTTATACAATACCTATCACAAAATTATTTTCAGTCAAAATGCATTTAGCCAATAATAGTGACTGACGTAGAAGTAGTAAATATTGGTATTTATTTCCTAATACCTTCCCTCTTATTTCAAATAGAGCTAAAGATAGCATTAATATTCTTTTATAGTAATTACATTGTACTCCTAAAAGATAACTAAGTATTGTATAAATCTATATAAGCAGATGGCTAAATAATTTCATCAAAATGTGAAACTATACCTTTCAAGTAAACTAAAAATATTGCAAAGATGCTAGAATATGTTCAGGAGAATAAATATAAAAGTATGTAAAATAAAAAATGAGTATTTTGCTTTAGAGTGAAATAGAAATCACATAGTAACATCTTCTTTTGGCAAAGGAAGGAGTTAAAATTCTATCTACAAAGTTACTACATGTGGCCTGTTTATGCTGCTCCAGTATGTTCACAGATGGAGAACACATATATACAAACATGTTAATACACACATATATGTACACACGTACAATTATACATTCTGAAAGTTAATTTATGAAGAGAAGTCTTATTTCTATTTCACATCATTCTGTGAATAACATCAAATTTTTCTTGACTAATTTATTTTAGCAATCCTCTGAATCACTTCTTTTTAAATCACAAGCAATAAAATACTTGAGTCATATTTTTAAATATCTGGGTTTTAATCCTTTGTTTTAAGTTTGAACTTTTCTTACTCAGGTTTAAACTGGTTATGAATGAGTATGAATGACCCCTTAGGATTTCAAAAATTCACAAGGTCTCTCCCAGTAATGCTTAACTTTTGGTGACAAGAATTAAAGTTTGGAAAAGGTTTAAGTACATGGCTGAAAGAATGCTCTAATACAGATCTTTCGGACTTTTGCTTACTAAAATTACAACAGACATTACTAACTGACATTTACCGTGAATAGCTCTGGGCGGATCCAGACTTAAGCTATTTTTGTCCGTCAACACTTGCTGACAGGTTTAATGGACACCTTTTTTAAATGATTTTAACTGGTAGCAACAATACTGATCCTTAAGCCCCCTCAAACTTTATTCCACAGATTGACTCCTAATGGATTAACTAAATTCATCAGACAAGAGCTGCCAAAGCATTAGCATTTCTTTACATTTCATTTTTGGCTTTATGCGTAGATGTCAATGTTTACCTTGAAACTAAATACAATCTCTGAAAAATATTTGTAGTTCATGTGCCAATACTGCTGTTTCACACTAAGGCATAGGTAATTATAACTAATGAAAATCATCAGTGATATACTTGCTGTATAATAATCTCAGAGATGCTAGCGGTACACGGAACACATCATGCCTTTTCATTTCATTATTAAAAACAGCTGACGCATCTCTGGAAGCCAGCATTTCTTCCCTCTCCTCACCCCCCTTTCAGTGTTTTGAGTACTGGGAACAGTTACAACTACAACATTTTAAGAGAGTGGTTTTCTTTTTTTCTTTTTGGTTCTTACCCCCCAAATCATGAAAGAGGCTTTTACAGGAAGTAACAAATACTCCTAAATGACATTTCATTAAAAATGTGTTCCCTTGGAAAGCGGACAGAACTAAAAGGTATGCTTTTAGTTGGCACAAAGCACAGTACAGCAGGCAATGTGTGAAGCTAAGGAGCATCAAAATCGACTTTGCCATGGATGTGAGCAGCATTCTGACCTAGAAAATAAAAAGACTAAGAAATTTAACATGCTTTTTAATATCTTTTAAACTGCAATTTTAAAAGAATTCTCTCTTGAAGAAAACAGAAAGTGCACAGAATTATATAAAACAGCTTTATGTTAAAAAGCTACCAGATATGTTAAACAATTTTAAACTCATGGCAAATAAAACTTTCTTTTTAATAAGATATTGTGGAAAAGAATTCACAATAAATTTTGGTAGAGTGAACATTGGATATAGATAATTCTGTGATGCCAATCTTTTTCTTGTATTTTATTTCCTATTTCCCCCCTTTTCTCCTAATCAGGATTTCCTTAAAGTTTAAGAGCATATTGTTTCTGAATTAATGGAAAGTAATTTTAGAACATACAGTAGTTTTCAAAGGTGTAAGTACAGTGACCAAATTAAGACTTCATGTCATTTTTTTTCTTAGAAAGTTTGCTTTTAGTATTCTTACTTGAAGGACAAATGATTAATTGGAATTACTTCTTTCTCTTGTGGATACAAACATGCCCAAATCAACCTTCTCTTTTGCTCCCTTCTAAATTCTAGAAAAGGAGTTTAAAATTGTCATTGAAAAATCTCTGCCTGTTAAAGCTTTAACATACTCAGTAAAAAGAGTTTGCAAAGCAGAGTGAAAACTCTTCTGGGAATGGCATTGCCAAGTTGTTTTTCAAGGTTACTTTCCCTTCATTAAAAACTTAGTAAAATAATAATGAAGAAGAAACTGCTTCACATTAAGGAAAGAATAAGATCACTCATAGGTTTTTACTGTTCTTTTACTTGAACTTTCTCTTGGTTGAAGTTAATGCCAGCTCATGTTTTGTCAGTATTTTTTACTTCACCTTCACTGTAAACAGAAAAAGAGCCATAATTATGTCATATTTGATACATATCAAAGCAACTGATCCATGTATCGATTTACATTAAGTAAAGCACATGAAACGATTTTGCTTTTCACCCTTACTTCCCCACTTTCTAAGGAAAGTTTCCTTTGGCATACTTCATTTGAATACAAAACCATCCCGTTGAAATTTGTGATGTTAAACAAACCATACCAGTCATTCAACTTTTTAATTAAGGATTCAGTGTTCCATCCCTTTTCAGACATTAAAATTCAGGTGCAGTCATTAATCTTTCTAAACGAATTCACCTGTGGCTAATACTGATGTATTTTCTATGAGGCTTGTCATGGGCTGCATGCCGCATGCATAACCACTCTCCAGTTAATTACACAGGGGATTATTGTTAGTGTCATAAAGATAAATCCTTGCTAGCAGCTCTATAGAGAAGGTTCTTTTTCTTTTTCTCTCCTCCCCTCTTTTTGAAGTAATGCCCTATTTCATTTTGTTAACATCTACATAAGTCTGTAAGTATAATACTTTAAGATTACTTCAGTGGCAGAGGACATAGTTAGAGAAAAAGTTAGATAGTAAGGATGAAAGGTTTAAGAATTTTGCTGTGACAAACTCATTTGCATAATATAACCCTCATCCAAAAGAGCTGACAGTGATAGAAATAAAATGTATATTTTTAGTTTTAGGCATCTCAATTAAATACATTAAATACATGTTCCCCACTTCCATGAATTTTTCAAGTGAATTGTAGTTTATATACCTACATTAGGAAAACAAAAAGGAAAATGTTTGGGACTTTCAGTAAATGATATCCTGAGATATACAACAAATAAAAATCATAAGAAATATTTAAAAATAAAATAGATTTATAATCTGTTGGCAATAATAAAAATAAAGATAAAAACAAATCAAATTTATATTAATCAAATAGCACAGCCCCTATATACTTATATCTTGGTAGAAATAAAATTAGAATGGTTCTCTTTTTATGATTCAATTGCACTTTTAGTACATACAATGCAATGTTGTTGCAATGTAACATGATTTTCTTTGAACTGTTACTATCAGTGCAGCTACACAGTTTTAGAGAATAAAGAAAAATGTAAAGCATAAGTATAATACAAAAAGATTAAATGAAGTTAAAAGATGTACCCACACTTCAGTTTAAGAAGATTAAAATTCAACAAAAATATTAGTTTAGGAGTTTGTAATGTTATTGTTTAAATAATAGGGCAATAAGTCAGTCCATTGCATCAAGAGAATAAAATAATGTAGTTTCTTTCTTCCAAATTGTTTAATATGGATTAATATGTTAATTTATCACCAAATAATGAAAAATACATGAGCATATCTTCTGATAAAATAACTAGAAATAATAACTAGTTATTTCTGCAAGAATTATATTTCTAAAATGTAAGCAATTGCCTGGATTTTCTTAAAAATTATTAGTTATTGTCACTGAAGTAAATGCAACCACATAGCTTTACCAGTTTCAGATAAATGAAAGATCATTTTTTTTATTATATAGAGATGATCAACTCCACTGTTTTTGCCTGTTTAACTACCAATAGATATATAGTGATTATAAAAATAAAAATATACTGAAATGTTAAAAATACATTAAATTAAATTAATAATATATTCCAAAGTTTGTAATTGCCTCAAATTAAAAATTTAAAATATAAACAAGTGAATCACAACTTTTCTAAGGCATTACTATTCATATAATCACTATGATTATATCATTTCCTTTAGGTTTAAAGTTAAGTTTTAGAAAAATAATTCATTCAACTTATGCATGTAATTTAATTGGAACTGATATTAAAATCAAAAAACAGTGTGGTACTACTGGGTCATTCAGTGGACAGTCTTAGTAGCATCATTATTTTTTTCATAAATAAACTGAAATGAATACAAATTGCTAAAAGCCCTATATGTCTCATGGAATTTTGGTCACTACATACATAAACTGCAGTTTTTATTTCATGCTTATATGATTGTAAACATCAAGTCCTACAGTATTATTTGTGTTTTCATATTACTTTTAGTCGAAACAGGATAATATAAGTGAATTATTTTTGATGGCTTATTTATGTTTTCCATTAGTTTCAATTACTGTTCTGTGAAGTCTGATATTTTATTCTTACTACATTAATGAAATACTAATAGAATTAACGAGTAATAGATGAAATGATGTATAGACACAATTTTGCTAATTAATAACCAAATTATTTTACTTAATTAAAAAATTAGAAACTAAAATTATGTGAATGATGTTTAAGAGATTTGTTTAGTGTATTCTATTTTAAAGTGCATTCCCACACTCCTGAGAAGAACATACTCGTGCTCAGGGATTACTCTTGGTTCTGTGATTAGGATTCACTCCTGATGGGGCTTGAAGAACCATATATGCTGTTGGATTCAAACCTGGATCAGCTGTGTACAAGACAAGAGTCTTCAAAGTGATATAATATCCAAGTCTCAAGAACTTTTAAAATAATTCCTATATGCTTGACATTTGGTCTTTCACTATTACTTTATTCTAGCTTCTTTTTTTATCATTTTTGAAATTATGACATCATTTATCAGTTTTTCTTTGTTTTTTTTTTATCATTTTATTTATAATTTTTAAAGTGTTTTCCTTGAAGCAATCCTTACTAAAAGAGAATGTTCACTTTTCATTCTCAAACTTCAATATAAAGGCTATTACTTTCTTAATGGACTTTAAATCTAAGTTAATAATTTAAGGGACATTGAATATAGAAGTTAGAGTATTTGGAGATGTACATGTTAAAATTCTGTTCTATTTACTTCCCTTTTTTACTTTCTTCGTAGACATATTTTAAAAACGATGTTCTTTGTCCTTTAGTGTGTCAAAATTATCCAGACTTTATAATTTTATGCTTTATTTTAAGAACATTTTTGAATTTAAAATTTTTTACACGTCACAATTAATTTAAAACTGCTTCATGATGAGTTATTATATGTGTTAATTTTATCTCCTAAAACTGTTATGAATATAACAATAGTCATAAGTCATTATTTAGAATAGAGTTTTTTCTTTGTTTGTTTCTTTGTTGTTTTTGGGTCACACTGGCAGCGCTCAGGGGTTACTCCTGGCTCTAAGCTCAGAAATTGCTCCTGGCAGGCTTGGGGGACCATATGGGATGTTGGGATTCGAACCACTGTTCGTCTGCATGCAAGGCAAATGCCCTACCTCCATGCTATCTCTCTGGCCTTTAGAATAGTTTGTCTTATTTTTAATTCTTAATGAATGCCTACATTGCAGTTGAACATTTATGAATATTGCTCAAGGATGCAAAAAGAAGTGCCTGAAGTCTTAAGATATAATTATATAAACTTAAATATATATTAATTTTCTTTAGTTGTTTATTACATCATACTAGCTGAAATTTCAAACAAACTTTAGCATTCAATTTAATAAAACCATATTTGGGAAACTTTAAAATCCACTTTTTTGGTTTATGATTTTGACAGATAACAAAAAGTTCTATAATGAAAGTTCTAATATTCATGGACATGGTCTTGCCAACTACCTAGGCATGTTTAGATTATACTGTTCTTAAATATTTTAAAGCATTATATGGCTTAAAATAATTTTTTACTAAGAAAGTAAACTTGATTATTTAATGATTTGTCTGTAAATATTGAAAATATTTGCTTTAATGTAAAAGTTAACATTTTTAAAAGATAGCACAGCGGTGTTTGCCTTACAAGCAGCCAACCCACGACCTAAGATGGTTCGAATCCCGGCGTCCCATATGGTCCCTCGTGCCTGCCAGGAGCTATTTCTGAGCAGATAGCCAGGAGTAACCTCTGAGCACCACCAGATGTGGCCCAAAACAAAGAACAAAAATGAAAAATAGAAGATTATATTTATTTATTATCTACAATTTTATTTTATAGACCAATAAGATCCAACATATTTGTATAAAAATATAAAGAGTAAAATGTGTAAATAATATTTGAAGATATGCCTATAAATTCTAACTTCAAAATTTAGAAAGTAAAATATTGATTAAAGGTATTTCCCTTTTAGTAAAATATATATTTTAGCATTTTAATAAAAATACCATGTAATTTAACCAATGATAAAATAGTTGTTTTGTATATGCATACTTTATATAAATTTCCTCCTGATGGCCAATTAAATAGATTCTCATTTTAAACATTGCATCTATTCTTTGGTTTAAAATCAATAATTACAATTCCGTACTGACTATCAATTCCAGGAAGTTATTGTCAATGATTTTTAAAGATGATTTTCAGACCATGACCTTCCCCTCTTTTTTTTTTCCTTCTACAATTAAAAAAAATCCAGATACTGGATACTTAGTTTAAATTGGCTACAGTTAGTAAATTTAAAATACATAATATGCGTTCAAACTAGTACTATGGAAAGAATATCCTGAAAGAAAAAGTAGGGCATTGTGTGTTGATGAGATTACCATTGATCTCACAGTACTTTCCTTAATATTCCTTTCCAGGTTTTGCTTATTGTGCATTTTCCTAATGCTTTCATTCAGGATCTTAAATTTTCTTGTTCATCAATAGCTCTACTGAAATGGAAAACAGACTTCTTAGCATAACTTTTGTACCTATGGAAGAAAAAGAATATTCTATCTACTTTCATGCTGATTTCATAAGAGACATATGTTACACACCTAATATTCCCATACCATGACTCTGATTTTATTGCAGACAGCTTGCAGACCTACTGACAGGATACAGTATAAACACACCAGGCTTTATGAAATTAGCCAATGCACTTGCAAGGTTAATGTAGCATCTGTGATGCAAATCTGTGACCATTCTAATAGCTCTATTGGTAGACTGATGCCATTTCTCAGACCTGCTCTTGAGTTCCATTAACTTCAAGTATCATTTACACCGTAAACATATGAATCTATGGAAAGTATTAACAGAAGTGTGACCCATTTACACACCACAGGATACTACTGAATCTTAGAAGCTCCAACTGTGTTTAGAATATCAGGAACTGACAGCGCATCCTGAAGTTCCACTTTGCATTTCTGGACACATGTTCAATTTCTGCTCACGAGTAAGCTGGTCATTGGGCTGATACATTTGCTATGAAAGGCTTCATTTTTCTCATTTAGAGGTTGAGCAACATGTCTTGCTGAGGATATTTACAAGATGTCATATTCTAACAAGCATGGAATAGATTCTGGAGTCAGGAGCAATTTTCACACAGGACAAGCTTTCTTTTTATATGAGAGCACAAGGGCTGAGAGCCCAGCAGGATTCATCTAGTACACAAAAGCATTTCCAGCCTGCACACAGTGTGTGCTTAGCCAGAACACCCACATGTCCTGTTTTCTTACTAAATGACATTTTCTGGCTGCTCACTTCATATTTGTCACTTGTATACAAAGTATAATGTCTAAAGAAAGCATGATCAGCTTGTGCATTACTAATCTCATTACTGTAATAGCTCTGAAAACATTGGACAAAAAAGTAACTGGTAAGCCACTCCACATACACATGCCGTGCTCAGCATGCACCTCATTGAAACATGCAATTCACTGCTGCTAAGAAAGGCAGCAGTCAGCATTTCCAATTTGACTCTTCACTCCCTGCTGCAAATGAAGAATAACTCCTCAATCTGCAATGAAAGGAGTGCTGACAGACCTATCTACCTTAATGAGCTTTCATATGCAAAGGTGCTGTAACATCTACCAACCTTTCAAATCCGATTGAGGTTTTTTTGGAGACAGGAGCAGGGGAGTTCTGTCTGTCCATTTAAAGTTTTCTTATTGTCATTAATTCTCCCTTTCATTATAATCTGACTCCACAGACTTCAATTTGAAGTCTATTGAGACTGAGATTACATCATTACCGTTATGTGGTATGTTACACACTAATCATAACCATTACTGCTTACAAGTCCACAGCTTCATTCAATTAGCTGCCTGACATGGATTTTTCAGTTAATTCATGGTGTAGGTCAGCATTGGTCAGAATGGCAGGTGCATTTTACTACCTTTTTTAATGCCAATTATCAATCTGGGGTAATTAGAGGGATTCCTATAGATAAATTAATCAGAGAGATTAAAACCAAACATATGTGTCTATGGAAAAGCCCACTACTACTAAAGATCACCAAGCTTAATCTATGTGTTAAAATAAATATATCTCACACTATTTAAAATTAAATATAGTACCTTTATATTTAAAATATATTTTTATCACAAATAAAAGTGCTCAAGTAAAAATATGTAAGGTGCCCTTAGTATATAGATAATTGACCTTGGTAGACAATAAATAATGAAATACAATGTTTTAATATTATTAACCATAATTGCAACCCTTTTCATATGAAATTTGTGAGCTAAAACTCAGTTAAAAATTAAGATTTCACTGATCCTTTTCTTTTTTTTTTGCTACACCTGGCAGTTCTTGGAGATTATTACTGCCTCTGTACTCATTAGACATATATAATGGACTTGGGATATTATATGTGATACCATGGATAAAGCCTGGGGTTGCAGCTTGCAAAGCAAGTTCTTTACCTGCTGTACTATCTCTCTAGCCACTCAGTGCATGTCCTAAAGTTACTTATAGTACTAAAAATTTGTGATAATTAGATTTATACACCATAAAGAACCACTTTATATTGTGGTTATCAAGCAATTTAGGACTAATTGTGTGTTCAATCAAATTACCTGTATTTTATATATTCTTAAGGTATTGCTTTCTTTCTTAATGTATAGGATTCCATTATTTTATGCATTTCTTCTTTTCTTTTTGACAATTACTTCTTTAATAGATCAGTTTTTTACATAATTCACATCAATTTTAAATATCACATAAAGCATGCGATATATATCAAATAAATAAACCAAATATAAAACCATGCTTTATATTTTATTCATTTCTTAGGCAAATGATCTCCATAGATTGCCTTCTGACTCAAATCCAAGTATTTTAGCACACATGTACAGATATGCTTAATAACTTTAAGGGAATATTTTATATACAGCAGTTACTAGTGCAATGCTGGATAACCAAGGTTAACTTTTAAGCTTTTGTTTTGAGCCACACCTTGCTGTACTCATGATTTATACCTGACTCTACACTAAAGGATCAGTCCTGGCTCCCACTGAGTATCATATGGGGTTCTGGGAATTAAACTTGAATCAACCACTTGCAAGGCAAGCATCCTACTTGCTGTAGGTCCCATACAAAATTCTTTTAATATCAGCTTTATGGGCAAAGTATTTCCTCTTGTCAATGACAGAACTAAATGCTGTACACTCCAACAAACATGCATGAAAAGTGCACAGACTGTAAAATGTCAATTAAGGTAACCCATAATAACAGTCATGATTTAAGAATGAGAGACTAACAAGTTTTATGGGGCCAGAGAGAGATAGCACAGTGGTAGGGCTTTTGCCTTCTATGAGGTCCACTTGGGAGGGACCTGGTTCAATTTCTGGTATCCCATATGGTCCCCAAGCCTGCCAGGGGCAATTTCTGAGCTATTAGTAACCACTGAGCCACTGGGCATGGTCCAAAAAACCAATCAATAAATAAATTTAAAAATAAGAAAGACTAACAAGTTGTAATATAATTGAAGTTTATTAAATATAAGTTTATTAAATATAAATTGAAGTTTATTAAAACATCACCCATATTTTATTTGAAGGAAATCAAACTTATAAAGATTAGTCTTATTTTTTTTGTGAGAAAAGGGTTGGTTTAGTAAATAATGGGATAAAAATAACCAAATAAAGGTATGTGTGAGGCTATGAAAGGGATGAAATATGTCAGTACTGTCCCTAACAGAGAAGCAGCATTTTCAAAATTTCAAAACAGTGAAGAGACTTATATTTCAGACATCCAGACTAATGTTTGCAGTTCTAAGAGGTAAAGTTGTGAGGATTAAGGTTAAAATAGAGTGAAAAAAACAAATAATAATTATTTTCCTATCATTATTAAATTTGCATTTTATTTTGAATAAAACTTATCTAAAACCTGCTTGTAAAGTACTATATTGTGTGTAAGTGTGAACGTATGGTAATAATGACATGTTTAAGCAGTTAAGTCAATATTTTTCAATGTGTATGTGAAAATATTAGTTTGGAAAATCTTACATAAAACGAAAAGATATTTGAGAACTGTATATGAAGGCTAGACAAAATACTGAAATTGGTTTTTATAATACATCTTTTTAAACCAACACTTCAATCTTTAATTAAATCGAACAGTTATAGTACTCAGATACACTGTTCAATTTAGTCACACCTCAGAACAGTTTAGTGTAGTCATGGAACAATTTGTGAGATGGCAAGACCCTATAAATAAAACGAGGAGAGCCAAAGAAAATTATTTTAATATTCTTAATGAATTGATCTTGTAGTTGGCATAAACTAAAAGTTATGAAAGAACAAAATAAAAAGAATAGAACTTCACTTAGATGATTAATATTTTATTTGTCCAGTCCTTCATTTTTAAAAATAATATCTTAAGCACCCTGATTACAAACATGTTTGTAGGTGGGTTTCAGTTCTAAAAAAGAACACCCCCTTATGCCAGTGAAACATTCCCACCACCAATCCCCCTCTATCTCAATCCTCCCCCACACCAAGCCTTTATTCAAGACAAGTATTCTATTTCTCTTCCTCACTGATATTGTCATGATAGTTGTTAGTGTAGTTATTCCCTAAACTGCATCATATGAAGCTTACCACAAAGAGTGATGAGTGTAGTTAGTCCTTAAATTATTATCAGAATGTTATTTTTGTTTATACTGATCATTCCTGAATTTTATCGATAGTTAATTTTAGTTGGAATTCTATAATGTCTAATCTCCTAAAATGTTTAATATACAGAACAGCCATGAAACTCATAGGATCCATCTAAAACCTATATTACTTTGTAGGTTAACCAAAAATGTTATGAAAAAAATTTCCATGTCACAATTTATCTCTAAAACTTTTGCTATTAAAGCCAAAATACTTGAAAAAAAATAAATGTAATAATCTATCAAAATACATAGAATACAGGGTCAGAGAGATAGCACAGTGGTAGGGTGCTTGCTTTGCATGCCGCTGATCCAGGGTGGATGGTGGTTCGAATCCTGGCATCCCATTTGGTCCCCCATACTTGCCAGGAGTGATATTTGAGCATAGAGCCAGGAGTAAACCCCGAGCACTGCCATGTGGTACCCAAAGCCAAAACAAACGAACAAAAAGCTGAAACAAACAAAAATTTTTAACGATAAAAAATAAAAAGGACAAATCTAATATCTAGATTGTCATGAAAATATAGAAAATATAATTTATCCTATTACATATTTTGCAATAAGATAATAATAGCATCTTATTAATAGGACGGACAGAATGCATAATGTCCAAATTCAGAAAACCAGATTACTGTAGAATGATAACCTAAAAAGATCATCTTCCCTTAAAAAAATAATGCTTTCCTTCATTTTATATGTAGATTACCAATGAATGTAAGAAAAATATCGTTATGGTAGGTGATGTGTGGAGAGCTTTAATCTTTTTAGTTTCTTAAAATAATAGTATACAGTTTAATGAAAAAATTGGCAAATTATTATCATATTTAGTTGTTTATTTTTTTTTGTTTGGGGGCTATACCCAATCATTGCTAAGGGATTATTTCTGTTTCTGTGCTCAGAGATAAATTCTGGAGGACTCTGAGAACCATATGGCATGCCCGAAATCACACCCAGGTCTCTGAACAAAAAGTAAGTACCCTACACATCGTACAGTCTCTCCAGCCTCACATTAGGTTTATTTTTAAATATATTGTTCTTTTACCAAATGTTTAAAAGTGCAAGAAGCTTAAAATGGTATAAAACATACTGGGTGAAAGATAATATGTTCTGAGATACCTTGAGGAAGAAAGTAAATAATATGTCCCTTGAGAAATAATACAGAAAACAAAAAGTGAGGCAAAAAATGGTTAATACATACAAATTTTTAAGCTATTATTAATTTACACCACAATCTTGTAAAATAGTGATTATAAATTTATGTATAAAGTTTGATTTTGAATCCAACTGCAAAGTATAATATACATAACAATTGGATTATTTTGTTGCACAAACAATGTAATTAATGCTGATTATTGAATATAAAGTGATTAATAGTTTACAGCAAATACAATTCTATTTAAATATAATATTTCTTCTTTTTAAAACCAACTTAAAATTTTATTTTTAATTAATAGAACTTAGACCAGAAGTTTGCTTAGCACACCAAAATAGAGATTTGGCCAGAAAGCAGAGATTATGTTCAATGGTGGTTCTACTACCAAATTTTTTTTGCCTACTGTTTTCTTCTTCTTTTTTTTTTTTTTTTCAGTCTTTAAGAACTCCTAAGGCTGGACTGGAATTTTACGGGAAACCTGAAATCTTTAAAACTTTTACCAAGGCACAATGCTGACATCCGATTAAAAAGATGTCAGTTATAACATATAAACATACTTGTTAGTAAATAATCCTTAAAATTCTCAAAAACAAAATATTCCTGATATTATTAAATTTGTTTCACGAATTTGCCTTTCACCCAGGTAACCCGACTTACATTACACAAGGTGTAACTATATAGTTCTCCATATAATTATCTCTGTATAATTATTTACTTAAGATGCTGACCACATTTTTATATGACAATGCTTTCTATAACATTTAAATAAACCATTAAGTAGGTTTGAATTTAAATTTACAACTAGGAAAAAGTGACTATCTTGGAAATGTCCTAGGAAGTCTTCTAAGACTCCATGAACCTCCTTACATTTCTTTTTTTTCTTTTCTTTTCTTTTTCTCTTCTTTGTTTTTGTTTTTGTTTTTGGGCCACATCCTGGCTTGGGGGACCTAATGGGATTTGGGGGATCGAACTGCGGTCTGTCTTAGGCTAGCACCGCAAAGCAGACGCCTTATCCTTGTGCTACCTACCGCTCTGGCCCGAACCTCCTTACCTTTCTATTAATCCAAAATTTTCCTTACAGTTTTGCCTTGGAAACCTCTCAGTAAAGTTAACTCAGAACAATACCTCCCAACATGGAATAAACCCACACAGTCTCTTTCAACATCAAATCAGTGACAGCTTCAAACCTCAGAAGGGGACTTTCATTCACCAAATCAGAGAAGGGGACCCTCATTGAGGCATCCCCCACCCGCACCCCAGATCTCAGACCAGGTCTCTGCCTTAAAATCACGTTCTTCCCCATAGGGGAAAGAAGGAAGGTACCTTTTGCAATTCTTCTGTTCCTCTGCTGGCCAAGCGTCAGAGCTGTTGGGTTTTGCAGCACAAGGGGACCTGGGTTCTTTAGGGCTCCCCGAATTGTCAAAATTCTTGGAGGGAAGCTAGCCTGGGGACTCAGGTTCCTTTCACTCAAAGAGCCCAAATGAAACTAGTGCTCTTTCAATTCTTAGAGATCTCTCTTAGAGCCTCCAAATATTTGGAAGTTCGCTTAACCAAGCATACCCAGACAGATATTTGGTGTGAAAAAGGGAAGTTTTATTCACTGGTGGGATGAGTCCAGACAGCAAGGATGTCTGAAAATATTAGCATAGAATAATGGTCTAACAAGCCATTGTATAGGAAATTTTTGCGAATTCTTTCTGGATCATGTTCAGTATTATACGTTAGCAGTGCGGAAGCACACTCACATCTTGGCAAGTACGGCAATGACATTGGTGGCACAGTACAAGATCATCAAAAAGGGCTACAATCATTCTGATGCCCAGGGAAGTTGGGCAAAGTCCTTTATAACAAAAAAAAATAAGTTTTTATTTAGTTAACAGAATGTATACATGTACAAGTAAATTCTGAACAACATATTACAACAGCCCAGAGTTTGAATAACTAAAAACCTTAATATAAGACTTTGATAATTATGCATGCCTTTTATCCCTTTGGCAATAAAAAGAAAATATTATTATCAATGGGATATATGAATGTGTAGACATTTATATTCAAAATATAAAACAATGCAAGAAATTTTATTTTAAATAAATTTATTGGCTCTCTATATATTGGTTCTCATTATAGAATAAAGGTAAGTTTAAAGAGTTGCAGAATGAATGTTGTCATTTCTTTACCATCATTTCACAAGTTTAAGAATACTGAACATATGTGTTAATAGAATTTGTTACTAGAAAGTTTAATTATACTTTTCATGGTCTAATTTGCTTGGAATTATTCTTTGAAACCTTTAAGGGGAAGTTATTGGGTTTAATCTTAGAGGCAAAAAATATGAACTTCTTTCAATATAACAATGTTCTGAAATAACATATCATTTAAAAATTTTAAATATCGGGCCCGGAGAGATAGCACAGCGGTGTTTGCCTTGCAAGCAGCCGATCCAGGACCAAAGGTGGTTGGTTCGAATCCCGGTGTCCCATATGGTCCCCCGTGCCTACCAGGGGCTATTTCTGAGCAGACAGCCAGGAGTAACCCCTGAGCAATGTCGGGTGTGGCCCAACCCCCCCCAAATTTAAATATCATTTTAAATTTTAATTGAGGATTAGTGGCTTACAATACTATTAGTAATAACTTTTCAATCACATAATCCAACACTATACCCATCCTAGTGTACCCTCTTCCTCTCCCAATCATCTTAAAACCCCCCTCTCTCAATGTACCGCCAACAAAATTGTGTGAATCAGTTATGTTTTAAATATTTGAATGACTAAATATGAAGTCCTAGTTGCATGCTTTATTTCTTTTAATATCTTACCTATTATTCATCTATCTGTATTTAAGTTTATCTTAGAAACAACAGTGATATTCCTCTTACTGATGCTCTAGCACCACAATGGTCCAATGAAATTATCATCAAATAAAGCATTCTTTTAAAATAAATTATTTATTTTTATTTAAATAAATAGCCACAATTTACAAAGTTATTGACACACGAGTCTTAGGCATATGAGCTGACACCAATCCCATCACGAATGTCAGCTTCCTTCTATCTGTTTTCATGCTCCTTCCAGCTCACACTGCCACACCTCCAACTCTTTCTAACTGCACCGTATCAGTTGCATTTTTTTAAATTAATATCTTTATTTAAACATCTTGATTACAAATATGAGTGTAGTTGGGTTTCGGTCATGTAAAGAACAGCCCCTCTTCACCAGTTCAACATTCCCATCACCAATGTCCCAAATCTCCCTCCTCCCACCCCTTCCCCGCCTGTACTTTAGACAGGCTTTCTACTTCCCTCATTCATTCACATTGTTAATAGTCCTCAATTATCATTTGCATCTTAAAGTTCAGAATTTGTAATTTAGGTTTTGTTTTTAGTGTTGTAGAAACTGTGCTTTGGTTACATAAATATACCACACTCCTACATGACAAGTGTACACTAGAATTTGACCCTTGTTCCCCCACTTCTTCATTTTCTCATCTTCTCTGCTCCTCCTTTAATTTTTTTATTTTATTTCCTTCTCTTTGTTCTCTGGCATCAAGCTGACCTAATCATCCTCCCCTTCATTACACATTTTCTCATCCAGTTCCAAGTAAAGCATTCCTTAGCACACAGAGCATGTGCAAAAAATGTAATATGCTTTGGAAAGAAATTTGATAAAAAGATAAAGGACTATATATAATTCATTTATATTACTTCATACCAGTGAGACTAACACATGTAAAAAATAATAAAAACAACCAGTGCTAGTATGGATGTAGGGAAAAGGAAACCTCAACCTCTGCGGTTGGAAATATCAACTGGTTCAAAAACTCTTTTCAGAAAATACATTTACACTTCAATATTTATTGCACCATTAATTATAATAGTAAAAATCTGGGGGAAAACTCACGTGTCAAAAAACAAATAATTGAAGAAACATTGATAAATATATGAGAATATTTATATACATATATAGAATATTGCCCTGATATAAAAAATGACATAATGTGCAGCAATATATATGGGACTTTAGAGTATCTTGCTGAAAGGAATTTGTCAGGAAAAAAAAAAAGCCAAATACAAACTAATCTCTCTTACATATGGAAGATAAAGAACCATATTAAGGGAATAACAAATGGTAATAGCAACAAAATGTGAGAACTAAATATGTTGTGGTGGAGACTGGGAAGGAGAGGGCTAGAGAGGGGGGCACTAAAATAATAAATTGATAAGGGTGTTTGTGGAAGATTATATGCATGACATCCTATCATTGACAATATTGTAAATCACAGTGGCTAAATCAAAATATTTAAAGTATAGCATATCTGAAAGTTTTCAATTAAAATTCAATTTTTGTTAAAAATTAAACTTACTAAAAAAATTGAACTTACTGATATAATTTATTTGTTTTGGACCTACCTCAGCCAACTGTGCACAGGGCTCAGTTGCCATTTGCAACAGATAGGGCTCAGTTGCCATTTGCGTGCTATGGTTCAAATATGAATCATCTACAAACAAAGCAAAAAACTTACTCTGATGTTCTATATCTTCAGCACCATTTATTTTATTTTTGAGCACGACAAAATAAGCATTGTGCTTACATAAGTAAAATAAAAAAACTTTTTTTGTTGTAACTTAATCTCTGAATTTCACCGATTTGCAGAATTCAATTAAAAAATTAAGTGGACCTCAAAGAAGACTGAAAATTTTATGATGGCTAGGTATTATCTTATCAAACTCAAGTTAATTCTAGAAACTAAACAATGACATTAAGATTACACTATGCAATCTTATACAGATTGAGTTTATAATGTTATGGATAAAAATCCATTTTCCTAACGAATTTAACTTGACCCTTAGTGCATTTTGATTTGTTTTTAGAATATTTTTTATTATTTTTCAGACGAGTGGGGACATTGAAAAAATATAGCAGTACTCATAGCTTAATGATAACTCTGGGTTCAAAAAATCATTTCTGGTTACAGTCAGGAGACTATATGTGATGCTAAAAATATATCTAAGGTTAACTATGCTAGGTAGTCCTTAAGTCAGTGTACTCTCTTTAGCTCTTTAGAAAATTATTACATCATCCATTGATACATGGAGATAACAAATATTGCCAGGTATAATATTGAATATGAAACTTAAATAGGGAACTGTTAATTGAAAAAACCACAGGTAAAACCTATAATTATTACCATTATGTTTTTGAATTGACATGTGGATATTAAAATTTACTAAAAAAATAAGCATTTATTTTATACAATATGCATTTATTTTATATTTAAAATACATAAATTAACACACTTAATGAAAAAATTTTTATATAAGGTTCTTAAATATCTATAGCATCATAAATTAAAAATACATATTTCATTAGATGTAAGCAATAATATTCTCTTTAGAATTATGACTAGTGCTTTTACAAATTACACCACACTGGTCTTCATACCACATAACTACAATAGTAATATAGAGGTAAGAATGTTTACTTTGTTTCTACAAGTTTGTATCTTAATAACCTGAAATATAAAATTTGTTCAAGATGGAAGCTGATTATTGATTTTTAATATTTTGTGCTCTATATATACAATTACTGTAACTTACCTATTACTGTTTTACTTTGAGTAAGTTTCAACCACTTAAAAGATAATGCATTTTTAGTTATATAAACATATATAAATTTACCATCGTGACTATGTTGTATAACCAAAAAAAATTTGTATACATTTATAGAAAAATCTTAAAATTTACTGTATTGGAGTTAATAGTTGCTTATAATAATTTACTTTGTTTCAAAACATTTAACTTTTACTTCTGCTTTTACTATATTAAATAAATTTCAGGAGAGTGTCTTCACACCTCTATATGTGTGAATTTTCATTGTATTCATAATATTTTTTATATTCAGCTAATTTAAACAGAAAACTGAGAACATTGAATAAAAGTAGTTTATTTGTTTAAATAATAATGATTATCTTAAGAAGGCAAAGATTATATCTACTAATTCTACTTTTGTGATTTGAGTCATCTTGGACCAATGATTTTTTATTTCACTTTGTAGAGTAGGAATTTATAATAGAGTCGCTCCAAGAAATATAGAAAAGAGAAATTAGATAATACACAGCAAATTCTGGTAAATAAAAAGCAATGGGTAAACATGCCCATTTTCAGATACTAACCCATTTTTAGTACACATACATATTTTCCATTATCATCTTTTCATACAAATTTATCTTCACTTAATAATATTTTGAATAAAGGCAAGGGAATAAACAATGGTATCCTTTAGATCACACTTTTTCTGAAAATGATTAGCTTACTCTGGTGAAAATGGTCATATTTGAACAGTCATACAAATTGAAAATAATGATAAAAATATACTTGGAAGTTAAACATTATTAAAAGGACAAATGCAGCAACTGTCTTATTCTTCATTTAATTCTATTCTATAAAGCAAGCAATATTTTTATATTTATATATGTTTTATTCAACTTTATAATGCACAAAATTATTTAATGCTAAATTAAATTATTTAACATTTAATTTACTTTTGGACAGAGAAATAGAAAATACTATCATATTAAAAAACATAGTAGGCCATTCTTATTCATAGAATATTACTAGGTGGTTTTTATTAGGTGTCATTAACTTTTCATTCTAAGTGAAGCTATCAAAAAAAAATATATATATATATTTAAAAGCATAAAGGCCAAAAGCAATACTGATCATAAAAATATTTAAACTACTTAGAAACAACTGAAAAAAGAAATAGAAAGCTAATAGGAGTGAAACAAAGTTCTTATTTGAAGTACACCCCGGTGGGATTAGATTTTATTTACTCTGAGAACTCAGTATTATCTGAAGAAATGGGTGGGTAAGCATTATCATATCTGCTGATTACTAAGTTCAAAAGTTTGCCTCTCTTTATCTAAGATAAGACTGTCTACTTATAATTTCCTTTAACTTTATTTTCATATGCATATGCATGCATGCAGGCCTGGCACATGTGTGTACATATAAACATAATTTTATAGTGTAACATGTTATTTCCTTACTTCTCCATATCTCACCTCTGGAACATAAATTTGCTGTTATCCTTAGCTCAGTTATTTATTGCCTCAGTTCACTGAGTTTTTTCAGACATTATAATAGAAATAGAAACTTGCCCATATTTGTATTATATGATGAATAATAAATAAAATATTTATTAAGCTAATTTTATCATAGTGATATATTTGCTTTGCCGTTTACCATTTCAAAGAGTCTTTTTATTCTTATTAAAACATTAGGGTAAGAGTTCATCTATGAAACTCTCTATATTCTCTATAAATGTGAAACTTAAAAAGAACATATTTATAAATAATGTTATAAAATAACTAGAACAATGTGAAAAAATACAGCATTAAATTAAAACTTTGAAACCTATAAATATTTGATTAGAAGATAATTATTTAGAAATATGATTTATGATAGTGATATTAATTTTCATCTTAATTTCAAAAATTTTGCTATATTACTTATGTATCTTATTTTCTTGCTATTTTTTAGAACTCTCTTGGCTCATCCTCTGTGTTTCCTTTGTCGTGCTCATTCAATAGACAACAAAGCCCCCGAGCCTGAGAATTCTTTCCCTTTGGATCTGCCAATCAAGCCCTTCTGCAAATTCTTCTTAAGGCCTGCGTCTCTGAAGTTTGCATTTTATGCTAGATAGAATATCAGTGGAACAACAATAGACACCCCAGAAATAGAGCAATAAATAATAGATGGACAGAGAGATAGTAAAAGCTATTGACTCTCTCCTTCCATAGATAAAAGACAGAAAAATGAGCAAGAAAGATGATAGTGAATGGAACTAAAACTAGGCAAACTTTTAACCACTGCATTTATTTTTTCTTATAATGTGTTAATACATCTATTATAAATAATAGTTTACTGTAAATATTATAGAATAAAAAATCTATAGGAAAAGGATTAAATCTATTTCCTGTGAACAACTCAGTACAAATTATAACTTAATAAAATGTTAAAATTAGGCAGTAGCTTAGCAAAATATTTTAGTGTAAGAATCAGTGCCTCTAAATAAAATTTCTAAGATGTAGTGATAGGAAAACTATCATAGACAAGCTAACCTAGTCTATATATTTTAATTTTACAGACACAGAAAAAAAAAACACTTTAGTAGAAAGGTACTGTTACTGAACTACAAGGAGTTTAGATTCCTTTATAATGGAATAAAGGATGTGTATGAATTTATTCAGTTCAGAAGAGAAGAGTTCATGTATGAATGCTGATCATCTGGTGTTTTCAGAAATAATGATCTGTCTTTATATTCAAAGAGTTAACCAACAAGCAATTCTGTTGAGAAAAGAAAAGCAAGGCATACTTTATAAAATAGCAAAGTAACTTCTGATTTGAATGATATTCTTAACATTAGGTATAGTTAGTTAAATCCACTCCTGTATTATATATATATATATATATATATATATATATCCTATATTTTTTTCATCTCTTTCCTTTATACATAGAAAAATTTCAATTACTAATTTAAGCACCATGGAAACAAAAATGTTCATGATTGAGTTTTAGTCATAAAATGTACACTACCCTTCATTAGTGCATATTTTGCAACATTAATGTCCCCATTTTCCTTCCTACCCCACCCTCCTGCCTTTGCAGCGGGTGTTACATCTCTCTCTAGCTCTCTTTTCCTTTTTGATGTTGTGGTTTGCACTACTGTTATTGCATATCACTTTATCCCCTTTAAGCACCTAGTTCTAATCCAGAGTGACCAGTTAACAGCTATTATTGCCATAGTGGAATCTTCTCTACCATAAATGCCCTAACTGCTCTGTGGCATGCTTCCTTCCATGACTTGTCCTCCTGGCCCTTATCTCTATTGCTTTGGATATAATTACCATACTATCTTTTATTTACTTTATATAGCACTTTGAGTGATATTATTCTATGCTTATCACTCTCCCTCTGATTTATTTCACTCAGCATAATAATATTCTTATCCATCCATGCATAAAAGAATTCATGATTGATTTAATTTCTTTTGACTCATGAATAGTGTTCCACTTAAATGTACCACTGTTTCTTTAGCCACTCATTTGTTCTTGGGCACTTAGGTTGTTTGTAGGTTCTGGCTAATTTACAGAGCGCTGCAAAAAAACCAGAGATATGCAGGGAGGCTTTTCTGATGTTGTTCTAGGTATCTGAGATATATCCCTAGGAGTGGCATTGCTGATCATATGGAAGCTCAATTTCTAGTTTTTTGAGTAATATTCACGTTGTTTTCCAAAAAGGCTGTACAAGTCTACATTCCCACCATCAGGGAATGAGAGTCTCCTTTTCATCAAATATACCTAAAATAAGTTTAATACAAGTAGTTTATATGCTAGTATGCAGATATTTTTCAAAATAAGTTTATTTTCTAATAATCTATTTTTGGGTCAAGTCCAATTATTCTCAAGTGTTAGATCTGACAGTACTTGGACACTCTATGTTATTCCAGAGATAGAAACAGGGTCAGTAGCATACAAAATTAGTCCTTATTCCTTATAAAATCTCTCTGGTTCCTATACAGTCTATTTATGGCCATTTTAGAAAATGATTTTTATTATATTTTTTTGTTTTTCTTGGGGGGGACACCACCCATTTGATGCTCAGGGGTTACTCCTGGCTAAGCGCTCAAAAATTACCCCTGGCTTGGGGGGGACCATATGGGACGCTGGGGATCGAACGGTGGTCTTTCCTTGGCTAGCTCTTGCAAGGCAGACACTTTATCTCTAGCGCGACCTCTCCGGCCCCTAGAAAATTATTTTTAATTCAAATGTGTCCATTAACATTTATTTCACCTTTGAAAAAGAAAGCAAATGATGAGAAATTTTTGACTAAGTACACTTGAAAAATAAGCCCTGATTTGCCTATTCAGATAATCACTTAAATTTAAAAATTAATTTTGTAGCTTCTTCAAATACATAAAGTTCTTAAATCATGTATGTAATGAAGCAACTATCTTAATTCAATGTTTTAAAATTATAATATTTGAATTTATTACAATAATTCCATAAAATTTTTCTTTTGTAGAGGCAATACAAACAAAATTATGTAATTTCTATGTAAAGAATTATTTAGGGGTCAGAGATATAATACAGGCCACAAGACATTTGATTGCTTATGACTGATCTGGTTTGATTTTAAGTGCTACATATGGCCCCCCAAACACAGAATTGTGTATGTTCCAAAAGTTAAAAACAGCAACAAACTTTATTAGAAATCACCTTGATTTTGATGCAGACTCAATAGAGTTATTTTCAAAATACTAGGTTTGCTTTTTTTTTTTTGCAAACTGATATTTATATAAAGTATATGATTTTTTATCATAAGGCTTTGTTTGGAGGTGTACTGTGCTAAGGACTTAATCTTCTGGCAGTGTTCAGAGGACAATATATATGAGTTCCAAGGATAAAACTGAAGACAGTGTACCCAAGACAAGCATCTAAACTCCTATACTATCTTGCTGACCCTAGGATAACATATTTTTAATAAATTGAAATAAGATTGATTTTGTGTGCCAGAGCAATAGTATAGTGAATAAGATTCTCGTTGACCTGAGTTTAATTTCAAGTACTGCATATAGGGTCCTCTGAACATTGCCTGAGTTCTGAAAACAGAATCAGGAGTATACTCTGAGCAGAGCCAGTTATTGTTTTTGTATATATTTATATTAGTGTCAAAATATTAATAGCATACTTTTAGACGAAGACAGTAGTTAATACTATTTAAACTAATTATTGTGTTCAAAGTTATTATAGAAAAACATATTTCATGTAGGAATGTCATCTCACTTATAATCTCAAAATTATAATTACTATGAGGATTTAATAATTTTTGCTTACCTACAAGACATGATAAATAAAGAATAAATTATGCCAAATATTAGCAAAAGGAAGGTGGTAGATATTAGAGCTGAAATAGTGAAATTAAGTAGAAAGACAACAGAAAATTTGATAAAACTAAGAAAAACTCATATTGAATTAACTAAGATGAAAAGATATTACTTAATTACTCTGATAAAATTATTAATAATAGTAGATAATGTAGTAGAATCACAGAATATCACTTGAACAAATTAGGTTATCTTATAAGAAATGTAAAAATATCTAGAAATACACTATCAAGACAATTATATAACATAAAATTAATAGTTAATAAACAAGACTATTGAGTCAGCAATTAGAAAATATACTAATCAGTAAAAGTGCAGGTACAAATGGTTTCACAGGTTAATTCTACCAACTATTCAAAGGAAATACTACGCTTTTCAAAAACTTTCCAAAATATTGAAGAGGAAGAACTATTTCTAAATTCATCTTATTAAACCATCATAAACATGCTAATGAAGGATACCACAAGATGGGGCTGGAGAGATAATGCAGGCACTTGCCTTGGAGATGGCTGACCTATGCTAAATCCAGGCAACACATATGGAGGTACTCCTGAATTTTACCACAAAGAGATAAAGTTCAAGGAAACATACAAAATAGCCAGAGCACTAAATATACTTGACTGGATTCAGGAACTTTTTAGTGGAGTGAACAGAACCATGATTCAAGGATGTCTAACATACACAAATGAACAAATGTAACACAACACATTAATAGAATGAAGAATAAAAAATATATATAAAAAAGAACTCAACAGTTTTTAACATTATAAAACTTCAAAATTTGATATAGAACTAATATTTTTGAAGCTAATGAAGGCCAGGTAGGATATAATATCATCTTAACTATGGGCAAAACACAGTTCTATGTGGTAAATACCTCTCTAGGCTGAGGGATAACCAGAGTATATATTTTTGTCATGTCTATACATAGATTATTGTATATATATTTCATATATATTATATACTTTGTATATAATATATATGCATCATATATATTAGTTATATTAATTAGGCATAAACAATAGTCATCTAATTGAAAGGGAAGAAGTAAAATTGCTTCTGTAATTAGCATAATCTTATCCGTTGAAAACTCTAACTCTACTATATTTTTCATAATAGGTTATTGAATTCGGGAAATTTAGAATGATAGAAATGATATATTGGGAAGTTGTTCTGATAAAGGGAGAGACGTGGCAAAAGCTGGCTCCCTGTGTGTGACACCAGGCGGGGAAAATCCACGAAAGTACATCGGCCCAGTGGGGCTCAGCTGTGAAAGACTGTGAGTGTGACCTGTCTATGTCTGTCTACTGTCCTCTTGCGTGAAACTCTTGCGAGTGGGGCAAAAAGAGCCTCCAGAAACCTCGCTCGCCCAGACACCATTTTCAGGGAGGGACTTCAGAGCATAAAAACCGGCTAACCTTTGCAAAAGCTGGCTCCCTGTGTGTGACACCAGGCGGGGAAAATCCGCGAAAGTACACCGGCCCAGTGGGGCTCAGCTGTGAAAGACTGTGAGTGTGACCTGTCTATGTCTGTCTACTGTCCTCTTGCGTGAAACTCTTGCGAGTGGGGCAAAAAGAGGCTCAGAGGAGCACGGCCGCTCCGCTTCGCTACGCGGCCGTGCACTCTTTCTAAGGAAAGAACTCCATTGCAACAAGAAGGAAAAATCACACTAAGAACGGCGCTATATCACAGAAGCAAACATTTCTCTCTGGACTGTCTTCTCTGTTGCATGCTCGGGCCTAAGATTTGACCCAGTGTGAGGCTTCATCCACGGAGGACTCCCCTCCCTTAGAGGCAAGTCAGCCCATCCAGAAAGGGAGGAGCCAGAGGAGTGTGCTGCCTACATCATATAGACAATGAATACCACCACAACACGTAGAAAAACCCACAATACAAGTGTGACAATGGGGAAACAACGCAGGCCAGCATCAGACATAGAGAATGAAGATGACAATTCTGAGGACCAGATAATGACTGAACAACTAATCAACCTCTCAGATAAGGACTTTAGACTAGCAATATGGAAGGTGCTCAACAGACTCCAAGAAACCATGGATCGAGTTGAACAGAACACTAATAAGAACCAAGAAAATATGAAGGCAGAAATGACAAAACTCCAAACTGAAATAACATGTCAACTAACAGGACTGAAAAAGTCAGTAAACGAAGTGAATGACAAAATGGATAAGCTCTGGGACAGGGTATCAGAAGCTGAGAATAGACTTGGTGCTGTGGAAGATGAGATACATAACAATTCCATACAGCAGGAGAGATTGGACAAAAAACTTAAAGCAAATGAGCAGACAATGGAAAAATTAGTCAAAGAATGGGAACAGACGAAAGTAGAAGTCTATGATAAGATCAACAGAAACAACTTAAGAATCATTGGAGTCCCAGAGACCCAGGAAGAAAATTTCCAGGAAGAATCAATGGTCAAGAACATCATTAAAGAGAAACTTCCAGAGCTAAAGAATATATGTGATCAAATCCTGCATGCCCGAAGAGTACCAACCAAAAGAGACCCCAGAAAAACCACCCCAAGACACATCCTAGTCACAATGACAAATCCCACAGATAGAGACAGAATTCTGAAAACAGCAAGATCAAAAGGGGAAATCATGTTCAAGCAAGCTTCCCTGAGATTTACAGCAGACCTGTCACCAGAAACGCTCAATGCCAGAAAGCAGTGGTAGGATATTGTGACAAGACTGAATGAAATGAATGCTTCACCCAGAATACTATACCCAACAAAACTCACTTTCCGGTTTGATGGAAGAATACATGGTTTCACAGACAAAAAACAGCTCAGAAACTTCACAGACACAAAACCAGTCTTAAGAGAAAAACTGAAAGACCTAATCTAAGACAAGACTACCAAAAGACACACCAAATTTTGAAATAAAGATGGCGTTAAATCCCAGGACAATTCTTTCTCTCAACGTCAATGGACTAAATGCACCAGTTAAGAGACACAGAGTGGCTAAATGGATCAAAAAACTCAATCCAACCTTCTGCTGCCTACAAGAAACGCACCTGAATAGTCAGAACAAACATAGACTCAAAATAAAAGGCTGGAGAAAAGTTATCCAAGCAAACAACACCCATAAAAAAGCTGGAGTGGCCATACTAATATCAGATAATGCAAACTTTATACTCAGGAAGGTTGTAAGGGACAAAGACGGACATTTTATATTAATCAAGGGGTACGTAGAGCAGGAAAAATTCACTCTCCTAAACATATATGCACCGAATGAGGGGCCAGCAAAATATTTAATACAACTGTTGACAAATCTGAAAAATATTATCAACAACAACACAATAATTGTGGGGGACCTTAACACGGCTTTGTCAACACTGGACAGGTCAACCAGACTGAAACCCAACAAGAATATACTAGACCTGAGGAGAGAAATGGAAGAAAGAGGCCTAGTGGATATATATAGGACACTCCATCCCCAGAAATCTGGATACACATTCTTCTCCAATGTACATGGGACATTCTCCAGGATAGACTACATGCTGGCACATAAAACATACCTCCATAAGATCAAGAGGATAGAAATTTTGCAGACTACCTTCGCTGACCACAAGGCTCTGAAATTATTTGTGAACTCCAAAGGGACTCAGAAGAAACACTTTAACACCTGGAAGTTAAACAGCCTCATGCTCAATAACCAGTGGGTCCGAGATGAAATCAAGGAGGAAATCAAAAGGTTCCTGGAAACAAATGACAATAAAGACACAAACTCTCAGAACTTATGGGACACAGCAAAAGCAGTACTGAGAGGAAAATTTATAGCTTTGCAAGCACACATCAGGAAGGAAGAAGGAGCTTACCTGAGTAGCTTAATGACACAGCTAATAGAACTAGAAAATGCTCAACAAAAGGACCCAAGAATAGGAAGACAGAAGGAAATAACAAAGCTGAGAGCAGAAATCAACGAAGTGGAAACTCAAAAAACAATCCGAAAGATCAACGAAAGCAGAAGTTGGTTCTTTGAAAAAATAAACAAGACTGATAGACCACTGGCAAACCTAACAAAGAAAGAGAGAGAGAGAAACTTGATAACTCGTATCAGGAATGAAAAAGGAGAGATCACTACTGATATGACAGAGATTCAAAGGGTAATCAGAAACTACTTTGAAAAACTCTACGCCACTAAAAATGAGAACCTGGAAGAAATGGATAAATTCTTGGACTCTTATAATCTTCCACGGTTGAAGGAAGAGGATGTAGCATATCTAAACACCCCCATCACCATTGATGAAATTAAAACAGTAATCAAATGTCTGCCGAAAAACAAAAGCCCAGGTCCAGATGGATTCACTAATGAATTCTATCAAACTTTCCAAGAGGAACCACTGCCAATCTTGGCAAGACTCTTTCATGAAATTGAACAAACAGAAACACTTCCAAATAGCTTTTATGAAGCCAACATCACCTTGATACCTAAACCAGACAGAGACGCTACCAAAAAAGAAAATTACAGACCAATATCACTGATGAATGCAGATGCAAAGATCCTCAACAAAATCCTGGCAAATAGGATTCAATGCCTCGTTAAGAAGATCATCCACTACGATCAAGTAGGTTTCATCCCAGGAATGCAAGGCTGGTTTAACATCCATAAATCTATCAACATAATACACAACATCAATAACAAGAAAAATAAAAACCACATGATCATATCAATAGATGCAGAGAAAGCATTTGATAAGGTCCAACACCCATTCTTGATCAAAACTCTCAGCAAGATGGGAATGGAGGGAACCTTTCTCAATATAGTGAAGGCCATCTACCACAAGCCAGTGGCAAATATTATCCTCAATGGAGAAAAACTGAAAGCCTTCCCTCTAAATTCTGGCACAAGACAAGGCTGTCCTCTCTCACCACTCCTATTCAACATAGCACTGGAAGTACTTGCTATAGCGATTAGGCAAGAAAAGGATATCAAGGGAATCCAGATAGGAAAGGAAGAAGTCAAGCTCTCACTGTTTGCAGATGACATGATACTCTACTTAGAAAACCCTAAAGACTCTATCAAAAAGCTTCTAGAAACAATAGACTCATATAGCAAGGTGGCAGGCTACAAAATTAACACACAAAAATCAATGGCCTTTCTATATACCAATAGTAATAAGGATGAAATGGACATTAAGAAAACAACCCCATTCACAATAGTACCACACAAACTCAAATATCTTGGAATCAACTTGACTAAATATGTGAAGGACCTATACAAAGAAAACTATAAAACTCTGCTCCAAGAAATAAGAGAGGACACACGGAAATGGAAACACATACCCTGCTCATGGATTGGCAGGATTAACATCATCAAAATGTCAATACTCCCCAAGGCATTATACAGATTTAATGCCATCCCTCTAAAGATACCCATGACATTCTTCAAAGAAGTGGATCAGACACTTTTGAAATTCATTTGGAACAATAAACACCCTCGAATAGCTAAAGCAATCATTGGGAAAAAGAATATGGGAGGAATTACTTTTCCCAACTTTAAACTGTACTACAAAGCAACAGTTATGAAAACAGCATGGTATTGGAATAAGGATAGGTCCTCAGATCAGTGGAATAGGCTTGAATACTCAGAAAATGTTCCCCAGAGATACAACCATCTAATTTTTGATAAAGGAGCAGGAAATCCTAAATGGAGCAGGGAAAGCCTCTTCAACAAGTGGTGTTGGCACAATTGGATAGCCACTTGCAAAAAATTAAACTTAGACCCCCAGCTAACATCATGTACAAAGGTAAAATCCAAGTGGATTAAAGACCTCGATATCAGCCCCAAAACCATAAGATATATAGAACAGCACATAGGCAAAACACTACAGGACATTACAGGCATCTTCAAGGAGGAAACTGCACTCTTCAAGCAAGTGAAAGCAGAGATTAACAGATGGGAATATATTAAGCTGAGAAGCTTCTGCACCTCAAAGGAAATAGTGCCCAGGATACAAGAGCCACCCACTGAGTGGGAGAAACTATTCACCCAATACCCATCAGATAAGGGGCTAATCTCCAAAATATACAAGGCACTGACAGAACTTTACAAGAAAAAAACATCTAACCCCATCAAAAAATGGGGAGAAGAAATGAACAGACACTTTGACAAAGAAGAAATACAAATAGCCAAAAGACACATGAAAAAATGTTCCACATCACTAATCATCAGGGAGATGCAAATCAAAACAACGATGAGATACCACCTCACACCCCAGAGAATGGCACACATCACAAAGAATGAGAATAAACAGTGTTGGCGGGGATGTGGAGAGAAAGGAACTCTTATCCACTGCTGGTGGGAATGCTGTCTAGTTCAACCTTTATGGAAAGCGATATGGAGATTCCTCCAAAAACTGGAAATCGAGCTCCCATACGATCCAGCTATACCACTCCTAGGAATATACCCTAGGAACACAAAAATACAATACAAAAACCCCTTCCTTACACCTATATTCATTGCAGCTCTATTTACCATAGCAAGACTCTGGAAACAACCAAGATGCCCTTCAACAGACGAATGGCTAAAGAAACTGTGGTACATATACACAATGGAATATTATGCAGCTGTCAGGAGAGATGAAGTCATGAAATTTTCCTATACATGGATGTACATGGAATCTATTATGCTGAGTGAAATAAGTCAGAGAGAGAGAGAAAAACGCAGAATGGTCTCACTCATCTATGGGTTTTAAGAAAAATGAAAGACACCCTTGTAATAATAATTTTCAGACACAAAAGAGAAAAGAGCTGGAAGTTCCAGCTCACCTCAGGAAGCTCACCACAAAGAGTGATGAGTTTAGTTAGAGAAATAACTACATTTTGAACTGTCCTAATATTGAGAATGTATGAGGGAAATGTTGAGCCTGTTTAGGGTACAGGCGGGGGTTGGGTGGGGAGGAGGGTGATTTGGGACTTGGGTGATGGGAATGTTGCACTGGTGATGGGTGGTGTTCCTTTTATGACTGAAACCCAAACACAATCATGTATGTAATCAAGGTGTTTAAATAAAAAAAATTAAAAAAAAAAGAAATGATATATTGATAAAAAATTAGAGTACAAAAACAAGTTGTGTTGTAACACTCTGAAAATAAATTATCTGAAGTGAAAATTAGCAAAATTATTCCAATTTACACTAATGTCAAAATGAAAAGACACTTAAAAATAAATTGGATCAAGAAGGGTAAAGTTTATATGACAATAACTGTATGATAGTGTTGAATGTGATTTAAGATGACATATAAAAATGGACAATGTCCAATTTCCTTGTATTGGAAGAATAACTCTTGTAAAATTGTCCCATTCTATCTAAAGCAATCATGCTTTGTCATATTAAAGCATGGAACAAAAAATGAATTTTAAAATTAAAATTCATTTTTTGTTCCATGCTTTAATATGACATTTTTGGGTTATAATGATAGTACAGCAGGAAGGAGTCTTGCCTTGTACAGTACTGATCTGAATTTGATCCTAGGCACTCTATAGGTTCCTTCAATAACCACTAGAAATGATACCCAACCTCAGAGCCAGAAATAGTCCTGAGAACCACTCTGTGTGGTCCCAAAACAAAACTAAAAACAAACAAAAACGTCAGTCATTTTATTCTCATAAATGGGAAAAGTTCTCTGGATATTTGTCTAAAACTTCAAAAGACATCGAATTATTGAGACAAACCTGAGAAAGAAAAAAAAATCTAGAGGCATCATAATTCTTTATTTCAAACTTCATTATAAATAGATAGCAATCTAAACAGTAAATCTATTTTAATAGAATCATCATAAATCAGATCATAAGTGAGTAAAACAAAACATAATTTAGACATAAACTTTCATAATGCACACCCGCTCATATTTGACAAAGGTACCAAAACACACATTACAAAAGTATATTGTAATAAATAATACTGAGAAAACAATATTCATAAAAAAATAAATCTTTTTTGGGGGGTGAGGCACATTCAGTGATTCTCAGGGGTTATTTCTGGCTATGCGCTCAGAAATCGCTCAAGGCTTGGAGGACCATACGGGATGCTTGAGATCAAACCAAGTTCGTCCTGGTTCAGCCGTGTGCAATGAAAATCCCCTTACCGCTTTGCTATCACTCTGGCCCCAGAAACATAATTTTTTTTTCTTTTTTGTAGGTTTTTGGGTCACACCTGGCAGCTCTTGGGTTACTATGCTCAGAAATCGCTCCTGGCAGGCTCAGGGGACCATATGGGATGCCAGGATTCGAACCACTGTCCTTCTGCATGCAAGGCAAACACCCTACCTCCATGCTATCTCTCCGGCCTGAAAAATAAATCTTGACTCCTAACTTACATTACTTACAAAATTTAATGGAAAATTGGTTAGACACCTCGTTCAAAAACCCCAAACCACAACATACATAAGGAAAACTTAAAAAAATATTTTTGATATTTTCTTGGCAATGATCGCTTTGATAAGGCAGCAAAAGAATAGACAAAAAGTGGGGCTACAGTAAACTATAATCTTTGTTATAACAAAGAAAATAATTATTTGAAAGGACTAATACAATATGATGAAAGATATTCATAAACTATACTATATAATAAGAGGCTATTATATAAAATATACAAAAAATTCAAGAAATTATGTATGTCTTTATAGCTAGAAACAAATAATGTGAATTAAATGTTGATATGAATATGTCTTTCACGAAAGACATAAAATGTTCTTAATTGCATGAAAGGTTATCATTCTTCTTAGTGATCAGGTAAATGCAAACCATATACACTATGAGACTTTGAATCATAATGTAATAAATATTATTATAAAGGAAAGAGAAAATAAGTACTGGCAAGAATGTAGGGGAAAGAAAACACATGTTCTGGTGTTTGTAATTTAAATTGGTGTATTGTGATATATTATGGAAAACATTATGGAGTTCCTTAAAATATTAAAGTGACATGCGATTCAAAGCCTCATTTGTGGATATATATCTGAAAACAAAGAGTATTTCAGAGTTATCTGTTCAGTATTCTCATGACAATATTATTCACAAGCTTAATACAGTAACAAACTAAATTTTCTCAAAGGCATTAATAAATACAGAGGATAATCTCTCACATCTACATGTATATACATTTCTATATCTACACATATTTTTATTTTCAAATTTATGATATTTAAAATTATTTAAAATTGTTTATTTAAACAACGTGGTTACAAGTTCGTTCATAATACAGTTTTTATTCAATGATAAAGATGTTCATGATTAGGAGATGTGTCATACAATGTCCAACAACCTTCACCAGTGTCTCCAGTTTCCCTCTCACCTCCCTGATGCCCTCTTCCCTCCTACCTACCCTCCCCTGTCTGCTTCTGCTACTTCTCTCTCTCTCACTCTCCTCTCTCTCTCTCTCTCTCTCTCTCTCTCTCTCTCTCTCTCTCCCCCTCCCTTCCTCTCTCTCTCTCATTGACACTGTGGTTTGCAAAATTAATGAAGGACTGCAATGTATGTCACTCCATCCCCTTTCAGTTCCCAGATCTTGACCAGAGTGATCAGTTTCAACTAATACCTCCACTATACACCATTTTCTATTCCAAATGCATATTATGCTCTTTGTAGCAAACTTTCTATCATAGACTGGTCCTTCTAAATGTCATCTCTCTTGTTTCTGGGTATCATCCCCACACTGCCTTTCATTTTCCTTATATACCATAGATGAATATTATTCTATGTTTATCCCTTTCCCTCTTACTCCATTCACTCAGCAAAATAATCTCCAAATCCATCCATGTATAAGTTAGTCTCATTACTTCATTTTTCCTAATCACTGTGTAACATTCCATTGTGTAGAATGTACCACTTTTGTTTTAGCTTCTCCTTTCTTTGTCAGGCACCTGGGCTGCTTCTAGATTCTGGCTATTGTAAATAATGCTGTGAAAACATAAAAGTACAGATGACATTTTTGTATTGTGTTTTTGTGTTCATAGGGTATTCCCCTAGGAATAGCATTGCTAGATCATAAGGAACTTCAATTTTCAGGTTTTTTATGAGGAATATTCATATTGTTTTCCAGAAAGGCTGAACTATATGGCATTCCCGAATGAGAGTCCCTTTCACCTCCAGTACACACCAGCATTGATGTTCTTGCTATTTTTGATGTGTGCCATTCGCTTATTGTTGCTTTGATTTGCATTTCCCTGATGATTAGTGATGTGAAGCATTTTTTATGTGCTTTCTGACCATTTGTATTTATTTTTTAAATAAAATGTTATGTATTTATTGATTGGTTTTAGGCCACACCTGGAGGAGCTCAGGAGTTACTCGAGGCTCTGCACTCAGAAATCACCCTCTGGCGGGCTGGGGGATCATATGGGATGCTGGGAATCGAACCGGACCCTATCTGTGTGTTATAACTCAGGCCCCTGTACTTATTTCTTGAGAAAATGTCTGTCCTTGTCTTCCCATTTTTTGATGGAGTTAGATATTACATTTTTTGTTAAGTTCTGCCAGTAAGTTATATATCTTAGATAGTAACCCTTTATCAGATGGGTATTGGGTGAATGATTTCTCCCGTTCCATGAGTTTCAATATCATGGGCCCTTTTGCCTAAGTTTGTCGCTATGTACTTTATGCTTTCAGGTTTGATATTAAGATCTTTAATCCGTTTGATTTGACTTTTGCGCATGGTGTTAAAGTGAGGTCTGAGTTCAAAGTTTTTGCACATAGTTAACCAATTTTCCCAACATCACTTGTTCACGAGGCTTTTCTTGCTTCACTTTGTATTTCTTGCCCATTTATTAATGATTAATTGGTTGTATAGTGTGTTGTTGATCGTGTTACAAATTTCTCAATGTAACCTCACATTACCCTTTGAATTTCTATATCTATATCTATATTTCTATATCTATATCTATAGTAACCTCCCCCTTTTCATTTCTAATTTGGTTTATTACATTATTCTTTCTTTGTATTACTAGTGGTTTATTGATCTTTATATTTTCAAAGAACTAACTATTGCTTTCATTTATCTATTGGAATATTTTGTTATTTCCAGTTCATTAATTTCTACTCTGAACGTTGTTATTTCCTTAAGTCTGCCTGTTTTTGGTTCAATTTGTTGATCAGTTTTCTTCTTTTTTAAGCTGTCATTATTTATGTAGACCCTTTCTTCCCGATGAAGGCTTTTAAAGCTATAAATTTTCTGCTTAGTATGACTTTTGCTGTGTCCCACAAATTATGTAAATTAACTTCTTTAAACTTATTTGTCTCCAGGTATCTTTTTTTTTCTAATGTATTGTTCAATTTGATTTCCAGGGGTTAAAGTTTTATCTCTGTGTCTGTGATATATCTATTTTCACAAATTTTATTTTACCAAAGTTATTTTCAATAACAAGAAGTATAAGGTATATTATTTTGTACCTGCTAAGGGAGCAGCTTGGGGCTTGGTGGGAAACTAAGGACAATGATGAAAGGAATGTTACACTGGTGGAGTTGTTGGTGTGGGTAAATTGAATGCCAGAAACAACTGTATTATGAAAAAGTTTGTAAACCCTGGTCTTAAAATAAATTAATAAAATTAAAATAAAAGCCTTAAGCCATATTCACTCAGATATCTACAACCAGTTAACTGTGTGAAATAATGGGCATGTTAATAATTTATTTTATCATGACAATAAGTTCTAAGTGCATGCATTAATCAAGAGTATATTAAATATATGCATTTATGTTTGTCAATAATTACTAAATATTTTAAATAAAATATATGATCATTTACATTTAAGGAAAGAAACAGAATTCCCACTTTTTTTTTTCAAAGATTCCAGTTTGAAAATTACAAATTATTTTCTCAATCAATGCAAGCATTTATACTTTAAAACATATCCAAATTAAATCTAATAAAATCAGAAAATTTCAAAATAATAAATATTTTGAAGGAATTTACAATCAATTAAAATTTATTGATTACTAGTACCTGGCATGCAGATATGCAAGAAATGTTATGTTTTTTCAAATTCTACTATAAAAATACACTGGTGTCCAGACTCAAAAATCTTTTTTGGAGTCCTTAGCCAAAATTGTATCTCAGATATGAAAAATATTAGTTTTCAAAGATATGCCCTACTGACTACTTTTTCTGTTAATGGTATTAAATCATATTTGGACAGAAACCCTTTTTGCTTTATCATAGTCTGGTAGTCCAAAGAAACAAGCAACTTTTATATGTGGTCATTCAGGTGTGGAACCTCAAGCCAGTGACATGTATCTATTTCTACAATGTAATTTAAAAAAAAAAGATTATATTTCCTTTTTTTGTTCTTGGTGTAATATACATATTTCTACCTTTGCATTCTTCCCTCTCTCTCTCTCTCTCTCTCTCTCTCTCTCTCTCTCTCACACACACACACACACACACTCTTTCATATATAGATACAGAGAAATGTAAAAGTAGAAGAACATTGGAATGTTTTGATTTTCTTCCCACATCACATTATTGCCAAATTGTGTGTCTGTGATGTAAGTGTCTATTAATGTTAGGCAACTAGTTAATGTAATGTGTTGTCACTTTTAGATGGTTCCATGAACACAGTCCAACGATTCTATTTTGTAGACAAGCAAGGCCAACTTCACATATTGTTTGTTAAATAACTCCACTGTGTACATAATTAGTTTAGTTATTTACTTTCAAGTCATTTCAAGTTTCAAACTAGACTAAACTAAGAAAATGTTTCAGTCTCTTTCCTTTGTTGAAAAGGGATAAAGCAACAAGGAAAGGAAAATCCACAAATCTGAGAAACCATCATAAAAGAATGAAGATTTTATTTTGTTACTAGCAAAATAAATTTAAAGCCAACTACAATGAAGTTAAAATAATTTAAACTCAAGACAAATTTTCAATAATTACAAAACATTGAGAAAGTGGTACTTACAACTTTATTAAGCAGAAAATTAAAGTTTGATTTTGTTTTTATCAAATCCAAGTATACCAGACAGTCATGAATTTATTTTAAATGGAAAATAAGGGAGGAAATAGAATAAAACATTACTTTTCTAATGTAATGAAAAGGAATATGTCTGCTATTAATTTGACAGAAGTAAAAAATTCAGAATTAAATATGCAGAATATTTTGCACAAATTTATGATTTTTGGGGTGAGTTTGGAACATGCTTGGATGTTCAGAGATCACGCCTTTGCTCAGAAATTACTACTTGCAGTCTCAGGGGACATTATGGGGTACTGGGGGATTGATTCTGAGTAGGCTTAGTGCAAGGCAAATATCCTACCAGCTGCACTGAGGCTCTGGACCCCTTAGTTTTCTGATTTCCTGTGCATTTTAAAATCAATAGTCATGTATATTTATTCTTTGAGAAAATGTTCACTTTCCCCCTACATTTTTAAATGGAGTTAGACTTTTTTTCTTACTCAGTTTTATCAGTTCCTGTATAGCTTAGGTATTAACCCCTTATCAAATGAATAAGTATTGGTTTGGTGAATAATTTCTCCCATTCCTTGGGTAGTATTTGTATTTTGTATCTTAATCACTATTTCCTTTTGAAGTGCAGAAGTTTCTTAGTTTAATGTAGTCCCATTTGTTTATTTTTGCTTTCACTTACTTGGCCAGTGTGTTCTTAAAGATACCTTTAGCTTCAGCATTATGAAATGTTCTGCTTACATTTGCCTCTATATACCTTATGGTTTCTGGTCTGATATCAGGTCTTTAATTCATTTTGGTTTGACATTTCTGAATGGCATTAAACAGGGAGACGAGTTCACTATTTTTTCATGTAGCTGACTGGTTTTCCCAACACCACTTGTTGAAGAGGCTTTCTTTGCTCCACCTTGTATTTTTTGCCCCTTATGAAAGATGAGCAAAAGGCACATAAAAATGTTCCACATCACTAATAATCAGGAAGATGTAAATAAAAACGATGATGCACAGAAAATGGCACACATCACAAAGAACAAAAACAACTAAAGCTGGCACAAATACAAGGAGAAAGGGACTTTCATTCACTGCTAGTGGGAATGCTGACTAGTCTAGCCTATTTTGAAAACAATATGGATATACTCAAAACTTAAAAATAAGATTCCATATGATCCAGCAATACCATTCCTAGGGATATATAAAAGCACAATTCAAGAGGCCGGAGAACCTTTCATGCAAAAGGACGGTGGTTCGAATCCCGGCGTTCCATATGGTCCCTCGAGGCTGCAAGGAGAGATTTCTGAGCGTAGATCCAGGAGTAACCCCTGAGCGCTGCCGGGTGTGATCCCCTGCCCCCAAAAAACCAACAATTCAAAAATTTCTCCTTCACTTCAATGTTTATCACAGCACTATTTACAATAGACAGAATCTGGAAACAATCCAAGAGCCCAAGAACAGATAAGATGCATGGCTAAAGAAATAGTAATATATCTACACAATGGAATATTATGTAGTGTTAAGGAAAAATGAAGTCATGAAATTTGGTCATTCATGGTGGATACAAAGAGTATTATGTTGATGGAAATGAGTCAGAGGGAGAGGGGTATACATAGCATATTATCAAACATCTGTGAAATATAAGGTGAATAAAAGACAATGTGGTAAAACTATCCAGAGACTATAGAGAGGAGGGTCAGGAGACCAGTCAATGGTCTGAAGTTTGTCATAAATAGTGGAGCAGTACAATTAGGGCAGAGAAGGGACCACTATGACAATAATAGTTGGGATTGATCACTTGGGACAATAACTGGGCATTGGAAGAATATAGAGTGATATGTATAGTACCCTTTCATTAACAATAGTGCAAATCTCAAATCACAGTGTCTAAAAAAATAGAGAGAGATATACAGAGAGACAAGAGAGAGAGAGAGTGAGAGAGAGAGAGAGAAAGAGAGAGAGAGAGAGAGAGAGAGAGAGAGAGAGAGAGAGAGAGAGAGAGAGAGAGAGAGAGAGAGAGAGAGAGAGAGCAGTGAAATTCCTGTCCCAAAGGCAAGCTGGTGAGAGGGTGAGAGGGAAATTGGGACACCTGTGGTGGAAAATGTTCATGGGTGAAGGGTGGTATACATTTTAACGACTGAAACTCAGTTGTTAACAACTTTGTGATCATGGTGTTTAAATAATTAAAGGAAAAATAAAACCAATAGCTATGAAATGACCTAGAATATTCTTATTCTTTTTGGCAAGAATTAAAAGCTCTTTTTGTTTTGTTTTGTTTTGGGACCACGCCCCATGACATTCAGGGGTTACTCCTTGCTATGTGCTCAGAAATCACCCCTGGCTTGGGGGACTATATGGGACACCAGGAGATCTAACCAAGGTCTGTCCTAGGTCAGCCGTGTGCAAGGCAAATGCCCTACCACTCCAGCCCCTAAAAGGAATTTTTTAATGGTAGAAAACTTTTCATTTTTTTTTTTTTTTTTGGTTTTTGGGCCACACCCGGTGACGCTCAGGGGTTACTCCTGGCTATGCGCTCAGAAGTCGCTCCTGGCTTGGGGGACCATATGGGATGCCGGGGGATCGAACCGCGGTCCGTCCTAGGCTAGCGCAGGTAAGGCAGGCACTTTACCTTTAGCGCCACTGCCCGGCCCCAAACTTTTCATTTTTGAAGCAAGACACTGAAATAATATTTACTGTTTTAGTTTAGATCATTAAACATAAGTTGTATTGCTTTCTATGAAGTTAAGAAATTATATCTAATTTAAATCAATGAATTCAATTAAACTCAATGTTCTCTGATATTCATATCATACCTTCAATTGTATCCTTTAAAAATTCCTTTTCTTTAAACAGCACACAGATTTTCAAAATATAAGGCATTGTAAAATTACAAAATTAGCATAGTGAAACAGTATATGAATTATATACTGTTTTTTAATTTCTATTTAATCTTTCACCATTTTTATGTGAAAGTAGGTATTAAACTATAAGTATCAATTCTCTCATTTTGTTATGAGAAAATTTCTATCTCACATACATGTAATGATCAAGTGACATTCCTTTTATTTAAAGAGCTGATTTGACATCTAAGACATTCATAAATTGTTGTAGTACAAAACATAGAAAGAATGTACAAAATTAAAAATAATTTAAATCTCCTGGTGTCACTCCTCATGATACTTGGTCTGATAAGCTGGAAATTTTATTCTAGTGCCCAGTGATGTGGCACTCTTTAGGTCCAGAAGTGTGGGAAGTCATCAGCAATTTCAGTGTTGCTTAGAAACCATATGAGGCTGAGAATTACATTCAGTGTGAGAGCTTGCATTTCTATTTGCCGTTATTTGTATTTGTGTTCTATTATATATTATATAATATGTGTTTTATATAATATATAAAATAATATAAAATACATAATAATAAATAATACAAAAACACATTTTGTTATAGGTAAGATAAAATTACATACATTTAAAAACTATGCAGGAGTTTGTTCAATTTTTTTGGCTTTGGATCACATCTACTCATGCCTAGGGGTTACTTTTGATTCTGCACTCAGGAATTTCTCTTCATAGGTTTGGGAGACCATTTGCCAGAGATCAAACCAAAGTTGTTTATATGCAATGCAAAAATGCCTTGCTAGTTGTAATATTGCTCTGGCCCAATGGAAGATATTTCAAAAATATTTTTCCATTGATCACCCCAATTTTTAGAATTAGCTATTGGCATTTAAATGTAGAGTTTTTTTTAAATTATTTTTACTTAGATTGGTTTGATGTTTTTTTTTTCTTTTCTTTTTTTAAATGCTAATCCATGTTTTTATTATTCTTTTATTTTTTTTCTTCTTTTTTTTGTCTTTTCTTTTTTTTTTAATTTTTATTTTGATCATAGTGGCTTACATATTGTTGACAATAATATTTTAGGTACATATTTACATAAAATCAGGGGGGATTCCCATCACCAAATTGTCCTCCCTACACCTCCGTTTCTGTCCTACCTCCCATTTCCTTTTCCCTCACCCTAGGGCGGCTAGAATATGTGGTCCCTCTGTATCCAACCCACTACTTAGTAGTCTTGCACCTGTTTGGTCTTGATGCCTCCCTTATTTCCCCCTCTAACTGGAGGCAGGACTAGCTAGTTCAAGTTGCGTGGTTTTGTTTGAAAAAGAGAAAAGTGATAAACTGGGGTAAGATCTAATACCCCGAAAATGGGCGGAGTCCTTCTAAAGGCTCTCATCATCAATTTGGGAGATGGAGAAAAAGAAGGTGAAACACTCCACTAGTACCAAAAGAAGTATCAAATATCCAGTGAGGGCTCCAGCTATATCGATAAGCACCTCAAAGAACAGACAAAACAAACAAACCAACAAAAACAAAAACAAAAACAGACAAACAAAAATCACGCCATGGTCTTGAATTGAGAAACATGGCATAGCACATAACGAAAGAGAAGAAAGGAAGAGAGAAAAAAAAGTAAGTATAATTGGGGACAACACTTTCAATAATCGCACCCAAACAGAGAAATCGACCAAAATAGATAGGTAAATCAAAAATAATAATAACAATAATAAATGAAGGTAATATATATATTTATATAAAAAATAACCAAGGTTTTGTGCTTTTTTGTATTTGTTTTTTTCCCTCCTGCCCTGGCACAGTAAATATTGGGGTCATTCGAAAAGGAATTCACTTGGCCTAAGTGATATGGGGTTTCTCCGTCCTTGGAGAATACCGTCATGGGATCAACTCTAGACTTTGCTCAGGATCCTTTACTTTCCCGGTGGTGTTTTTTGTTTTTTTTTTGTTTTTTTTTTTTTTTGGTGTGTGGAAGATTTCTGCTCTGTGTTTAGAGGTCTCAGTATCTGCCACAGATCCTGAGGTGGGACTTATGATGAAGTCAGTCTTTGTGGTTCTAGAGGTTCTGTTACCTCAGTGTCATTTTAATCCATCTTCTGTGGTTGGTGATCTTGGTCTTTGCACTGAACCTAGGGTGGCACCTAGGATAGCGTCTTTCTTTGTGCTTCCAAAAGCCCCATTCCGTTACAATTGTCTCTGCCAGACCTTTGGGACTGGGGATCATGATTATTGTGCAGGTCATATTTCAAACCCTAAACTAGGGCTCTTTTATTGGTCCCAAGATGTATACAGTCTGGTCGTGGTTCTAGCAGCAAGTCATCTGCAAATCCCGATCTTGGTTTTTGGACCTACCAAAGGGTGCCAAGACTTCTGGTTTTGTCTTGTCGTTAGTTGGTAAGGTAGGCTAATCTGCTCTAAGGTCAAGATGTTTGCATTTTCCTCGTTGTCAGGATATCATGTTAGAGCTGGGCCTTGTTGGTCCCGACGTATCAAGGCTGTCCCGGATGGAGTTTGTTTCCTGCAGCTGTTGTGAAGAGCTGTGCCGTTTCTATGTCGGGGATCAAGGGTTCAAGGCTGGATGAATGGTATCTAATCACCTGAGGTCTAAGTTGATTCCACATGACATATTTTCAAGGCAGGAGATATCCCTATATTGTAAACAACTATGAGTTCCTATCTCTAGTAGATAGGAGCTCTTTTTTTTATATGTAAGATTTCCCTTTACTTAGTGTGCCTTTGCAGGGGGAAGTGGTGCTACATTATAATGTCTGTGTATTTGTGGGTGGACTGATGGGATAACCGAAAGAGGTCACATACCCAAAAACGAGGAGAAAAAAAAGAAAAGAAAAAAAAAGGGAATTAAAAATGTATGTGCTCACAAATATATATGTAGGACAATCATTTAAAAAAGATAAATAGATAAATTAAAAACAAAACAAAACAAAACAAAAAGAAAAAAAAAGATAAAATGAGTTAGCGAAGTTTTTAAGGGACCAAAGTGGTGCATAGGACTACCTTACATTTAGGGGAGAGCAGGTAAAGAGGTGGTGTATTACAGGTTTTATGCCTATGTTGGATGTACAGTTTTTCCCATTGTCTTTTGGGTTTTTCTTGTGGTGTGTGGGTTCCCAGGCATCACCTAACACATCCCCTGACCTTCTTCAGATTGGTAAAAATTTGCGGCAGGGAGGTCTTGGAAGAGTTCTTGCATTGGGGATACTTTTGGACCTAGGCCCGGTTTCAAGGAACAGTCCGCGTTAGGGGGAGTTGGTAGGGAGGGCCTCGCAGCATGAGTCCACAGGGGAGTTGGCTGTCTTTTCTTGCAGGAGACGAGGTGTGGGTTTATCTGGGTGTCCAGTCGCCTGGGTGCTGGGTACTGGTTCTTTGGGTAGGAGGTCGATCTTGATGTCTAATAGAATAAGGACTGAGGGTGAAGAGTTTTAATATGGTGGGAGATCTGGATGGGATTGAGGGGTGAAGGGATAGTTGGATTTCCGGAGGGGAGAAAGGGGAAGGTATATGGGAAGGGTATGAAGGGAGAGAAAAGAGAAAATACCTTAGAGAGAAAAGGGGAAGAGAAAGGTAAAAAAGTAATGAGCAGAATAGAAAAAAAAAAGTAGTGAGAAGAGAGGAGAGAATAGCAAGGGAATGCTGGTTTGATTGAAAGTGTTCGAAGAATAGAGCCTGTAGTTTAATTCTGTACGTCTCAGGTACTGCTTCAGTGGTCTGACTGGTCACGTGCTTCAATTCCTAAATGAAGGTATTACCTAGAGATAAAGTGTATGTTAAAGAGTTTTCTCGTGCCATCTCGTAGTGCATGCAAGGTATGGTATCCCGTGTGGTATCCCGAGTTGCCACCTTAGTTTGTCCGCCCTTTGTATCCAAGGGCGCCTATGGACAGAAAAGCTGAGAGGTTATTTAAGATATAGTAAGATAAAGGCATTAAAAGGTAGTGTTATGGTATGTTGCCATTGCAGTCCGTGATTTCCCTTGGTGTTCTATACTTGTGTTCCTGTATACGAACTCTAAGGGATAATTGTGGGCCTTTGTTGTAGAAGTCTGATTACATACCTGTTCTCTCTATGCTGCCGTTTCTGTTGTTGTTGTTTTCTTTGTGGTATAATGTGTAGTCAAGAGTTTGCATTGTTCCTTTTTCATGTATTTTGGACACTGCTCCCACGTATATGTTGACTATTACAGTGTTCGGGGTTTCTACCCTGTAAAACCCTGTTATTTGTTAGGTATTAGATGTGTATAAAATATGTGTTCTAGGTGTTTCAGAATAGTGCTACCATTCTGTGTTTTTCTTTTGTCTTCTGACTTACTTCGTTTAACATAACATGATCTAGGTCCATCCACGTTGCTGCAAAGTCTGTGATTGTATCATTTCTGACTGCCATGTAATATTCCATTGTATATATGTACCACATCTTAATGATCCATTCATCTGTTGTTGGACATCGAGGTTGGTTCCAAGATTTGGCTATTATACTGAGTGCTGCAATAAATAGTGGGGTGCATACGTATTTTGGAATGAATGTCCTTCCATCTTGGGGGTATATGCCTAGGAGAGCAATTGCTGGGTCAAATGGCAGCTCAATTCTGAGTTCTTTGAGCACTCTCCAGACTTTTCTCCATAGATGTTGGACTAGGGGGCATTCCCACCAGCAGTGGATGAGAGTTCCTTTCATACCGCATCCTCGCCAACAAAGGTTGTTTCCATTATTTTTGATGTGAGCCAACCTCACTGGTGTGAGGTGGTATCTCATTGTTGTCTTGATTTGGATCTCCCTGATGATGAGTGAAGGTGAGCATGTTTTCATGTGTTTGTTGGCCATCCTTCTGTCTTCCTCAGAGAAGTGTCTATTCATTTCATCTCCCCATTTTTTTATGGCTTTATTTGGTTTTGAGGGGCTCAGCTTTCTGAGTGCTTTGTATGTTCTAGATATCAGCCCTTTATCTGATATGTCAAGTGAAAAGATTTTTTCCCATTTTGTTAGCTGTCTTCTTGCATTAAGTAGGGTTTCTTTTGCCATGCAGAAGCTTTTTAGTTTGATGTAGTCCCATTTGTTTATATTTGATGCTAACGTTCTTGCCATTGGTGCTCCATTCTCAAAGACCCTTTTGATATAAAGGTCTTCGAGTGTTCTGCCTATTTTATTCTCGATAAACTTTATAGATTCAGGTCTGATTTCAAGGTCTTTGATCCATTTTGAGTTGACTTTTGTATAAGGAGTGAGATATGGGTCGATTTTCACTTTCGTACATGTGGTCTTCCAGTTGTACCAACACCATTTGTTGAATAGGCTTTCTTTGTTCCATTTCAGGTTCTTGCCTCTTTTATCAAATATTAGTTGGCTGTATATCTGGGGGTTTATGTCTGGGAATTCTGTTCTGATCCACTGGTCTGAGGTCCTGTCTCTGTTCCAGTACCATGCTGTTTTAATTACTATGGCTTTATAGTATAGTTTCAAGTTAGGTAAGGAGATGCCTCCCAGCTTCTTGTTTTTCAGTATGTGTTTGGCTATCCTGGGTCTTTTGTGGTTCCAGATGAATTTTGTGATTGATTGTTCTATTTCTTTAAAGAATGGTGCCTGGATTTGGATAGGGATTGCATTAAATCTATATAGAAGTTTGGGTAAGATAGTCATTTTGACTATGTTAATTCTACCTATCCATGAGCATGGGATGTTCTTCCATTTCTTTAGATTGTCTTCAATTTCTTTCTGAAGTGTTTTGAAGTTTCCCTAGTTTGATGTTTTGATATTGATTAAAAGTTCCAAAGAAAGTCATATTTTATACTTATTTTTTACAAAGACAAAATCTGTAATAGTAATATCCATTTTCATTACAGTCAGTTTAAATATTTTCTCTTCTTGGCTAGCGAGATTAAAAAGCAGGTAAAGTTTTTGCCTTGCACATAGAAATTGATTAACTTCAATTTCTGCATGACATTTATTTCCCCTGAATGAATGAATGAATGAATGAATGAATGGTTAGGAGTAAGCCTTGAAGACCATCAGGTATAGTCACAAAACTAAAAATGTACAAAAAATTTTTTTTACTCTTCTAGCCTACATATGCAAAACTTTAAATAAAGGGAGAGATTGTATAACCTCAAATGTAGATTCTGAATAAATTTTTCAATAATGTACATATTAGGTTTATTTTGGTTCTGAATTATATATTTGTTGGTATTGACAAAACAAAAGCTTTTTTCAATGGTTTTCTTAAATTTTGCTTTGCAGTCACAAACAAATATTTCTCATCTGAATGTTTCAAATTCAAGAAGTTAGTAATGAATCTGTAACCATCAATTAAAAATGTAGTCATGGAAATGCATTTCTATTCTTTCCTATTTTACATCCACGACAACTAAAGAAGAAACAACCAAAGGCTTTTGGAATGTGGTGAAGAGGTTAGAACACACTTTTTCCATTTCCAATCCTAGCTTTGTTAATAATAAGAGGGGTGATTGAACATTCTGAGCAATGCACTGTAAAGTCTCAATAAGTCAGCACAGCCTCAAAGGTTGTACCACATAAAAGTCAAGTAATTAAACACTGATTACTTACTTACTTTTTTCCCCCATTAAACAAAAGATGGCTGTGAAATGTGAAATTCAGAAAGTCTAATTTCACGTGAAAGATTTCAGTGAACATTAAACCTTTAAATATATTCTGCTTCACTTGATTTAAAAGTAAGGGATAAAAAAGATTATAAAAGCTATTCAGTACTGTCTTTCTGCAGTCGAGCACCACAGCTGACAAAAATAGGCACTGGTTATTCATTTAGTCATTTTTTCCCTAAACAACATTTGGATATCTCTTCAAAATTTGTCTGCAACTCTTTGGGTTCATTATTTTATCAAAATACAAAGACTTCTTTTTCTGTGCCTTTGGCTCTAGTTGAAATGTTTTAGCTCCATAGAAATAGCTAATTTTCAATAAACTTTGCAAACAGTAAAATCCGTTTCCCATTACTTTTATTTTAAAGTAAAATACAATCCTTTATTGGAATCCAAATTCAGTCTATTTTTCAATCAGACTACAATCAGACTAATTTAATTTAGAATATAGTTAGATGTTGTTCCTTTTCCTATATTCATTGTCTCCGAACGGTTTTCAGTTGTGTATGCAAAGCACAGCTTATTTGAAATAAGTATTAAAATTATTTTTTTTCCACAAATACATCCAAAATTTCATCCATCTAATTGTTATTGTTTCCTTTTAGAAGAACCTTGCCTTCCATTTCATATGTATGTTGAGGATTTCTAATAGAAATGATTACAATGATGTCAAAATGTGTTTAGTTTGTATCTCAGATCAACCACCATTTTCTTACAAATATATAGGAACTTCTGTTCTTTTAGATCAAGAAAAATTTATAAAAAAAATGTAACAAATTTATAAATACTTTATAGGTTGGGACCTATAAAATATTTATATACTGAAAATAGTACCATGACAATAAATTTAAGTTATTCTATTTTTCTTAGGATTGTGTTATTTTTATTACTATATATAAATAATTCATTTTTGTTTGTTTGTTTTTTGTTTTTCGGCCGCACCCGGTGACGCTCAGGTGTTACTCCTGGCTATGCACTCAGAAATCGCTTGTGGCTTAGGGGACCATATGGGACGAGGGGGGATTGAAGTGCTTGCTATCAGTCCTAGGCTAGTGTGCACAAGGCAGATGCCTTGGCTTACAGCTTGCACTACCGCTCTGGTCCTGACAAATCATTCTTTAGTGGTGAACTTCCACCTGGAAAATAAGTGAGTTTTTCAGGATTATTTTGAGAACCAGAATATATTCCTTTGTAAGCAAAATGGGTGATGCGAAATAGTATAAAATGGATTTGAAAAAGTACAAATAAAAACATGCTTTGTTCTAACAGGCCTTTGGTTCAGATTTTTTTCATTAAGGCTTTCGGATTTAAGTTTTGAGTATTTTCATGGCTGTGAATTATTTTTATCATTGGCATAGATGTTAGATGCTAATGCAGAAGATGTTGCTATTGTGATGCCCAAGAGTTCAAGTCAATGTTCTTCATGTACAGATATAACCCTTGGATTTCACTATTAAAATGATATCTTTATAGATTAAATTATATTAAATTATATTTGTAGAAATTCTACAAATGACAGACCTTCAGAAAATACTGAGGCAGGCAATTTGGGACGTATCTTTGCTAATTTTCTGAAAAAAAAAAAAAAAAAAAAGAGAACAGAAGAGGAATACTTCATTTGTTAAAGGACCCTAGTCTTATATTCATTATGACAGCATATCTTCTTACATGTTAAAATAAAAATAGAAACCCCAAATTTTAATATAGTTCAAAGAGATTGTGTCAAAATGATGGCATTTTCTTGGCTTATGTTTTTTTTCTACTTTGGATCCATCTTTGAAAGTACAAAATCTTTTTATTTTATTTTCAAAGTTAACATTAACTAACTTGGTAACATGGCCCAATAACCAGTAAGACAAATGTGAATTCTGAATAAACTTTTTCAGTGTAAATGCCAATAATTTTAGCTTCCTACAGAACTACATTTCTTTTAGAAAGCATGCTTGCTAATAATTTCAGATTTAAAATCTTCTTAAATATTAATTAAAAACTAGAAAAGCTTAAAATCAAAAAAATTGATTTAGCTTTGATAAGTCCAAGTAACATTTTGCCAAGTCTGCTTTTCAATTATGCAAATTTATACGGTTGTAGGGGAAATATAGTATTTCATTTGAGAGTCATTCATTTGTTTCTAATCTTTACTTTTGTAAGTCAATTTATGTCTAATTTAACATCAAACTTTTCCATTAAAAATTCTAACTTTTTAACATAACAGTTTCTAATAGCATATAATTTAAATTTATTTCTTTACATTTATTTATTTGGTTTGGGACCATACCCATGAGTGTTTAGTTTATTTTCATCTCTGCATCCAAGAATAATTCCTGGTAGTTGTCTGGTACCCTTATAGAATACTAGGGATTAAACCTGGGTCTTTCTGCATGCAGGACAAGCACTTTACGCTATATTATCTCTCTGGCAGTAAAAGATTGCTTGTGTGTTATATGGAATCTATTGTACTATTGTTAAACCTTGTTCAGTCTGGAAGAGAGATAGTATTTGGTTATATTTACTTTTTTCAGACTGAAGAGAAACAAAAGAAGATAAGTCATTACTTCATCTTTTTTCCCCATCTCCTATCTACTTTTTTCTTTTTAAAAACTATGAACTAAGCTTCAAAAATTATAGAATGGAATATAAAAAAATTCACTTGGCAATAGAATCATTCTATGAAACATTACTTAATTGAATCCATTCAAAAGTTTGAGTTTCAGATATTTTAAAATCTGTTCAGACTTGAGCTAGAATATGTGACTTTCCTGTCTGAAGTAAAATATAAATCTTTCTAACATGCACATATATTTTAAGCCAGTATTTTAGAAGTTATTTGGGCCAACCCCCTTTTATTAAAAATTCCATATGTCAATGCCTGATACCTTAACATCGTTATTTTCATGTCACTATTAACAGAATTTTAAATTAAATTCTTTTAAAAACTTTTGAAGATTTTCCCACAAATGTGAGTGACAAGTATAGCAAGGGACAGGGGAGATATAATTAAAGAGAGCAGGGCACAAAATTAAATAATGGAAGTAGTTTGTGAAATATAAACATTAAAAACAATGACATATAGTATCATGGAGGATAAAGCTGTCATCTTTACAGAATATTCTTTAGAAAATAGTCACATTGAACGATTTTAATTTTTACTTAGACTAAAGTTGGAAAAAAAAACATAAATAGCTTCTCACAGTTCCGTTTAAGCATATGGGTTTATGGTCATATTTCACTGATGTATGACACTTTTGTATGTCTTCAGGACCTTTAAGAAAAGATGACTCCCTTATATCTCGAGTAGAGAACGAATATTATGATTTAGGAAATAGTTCTTTCTGTTAAAATAATTGTTTTAGGTAGAAATTTATTTTAAAATTGTAAATATAAAAAAACAATCATTTATGTCTAAGTTCACAAACTGAAGAATACTAGTGAGAAAAAATATTAAGGCATACATGTTGAAATTAAACACTGTTCATCAAAGATTATACAATAAAGTGTTTCACAAGCTAGAGAGTTACAAAAGGAAAGCCATAAATAGAACGTAACAATTTAATAGTATTTAAAATAATTTCAACTTTAAATAATGGGCTAGATGAAACCGTCAAACTGCCTTGTATGCTACCCAGTGGGAAGGATTTCTGTAATTCAGCACTAAGATTAGATATAAATGGAGTTATTACCATGGCAACTATTTTTGAGGAAATAAAAGTGTAACAAATATGGACTAAAAAATCTACAAAATTCTTACCTAGACTCTAAATTTTTTCTTCTTAGTTAAAAAGTCATTAAAAAAAACCCACAAAAACCTACAGATACATAGATTTCTTTGTTGAGAAGAGAACACTTGTTTTCAGCTGATTTCTCTTGTAGGGAAAGTAAATCTTCCCTTCAGGGTACAAGTCAAATTTATCCTGATTCACAAAGGGAGGACAGTATTTAAAGTGGAATTTGTGAAATGCACATACTTTCGTAATATAATTTTCTTCTTAACATAAGTATAAATCATAGTTTATAATCCTGTTCTATTGTTTCTCCCTTTCTTTAAAGTTGACAAGACTGCAATGCTGTATTGGTGACTTATAACTGTTTAAAATAAAACGTGTATATAGAATTCTTTAAATTTCTCTAAGATCTTATTTTTTTTCAAGTATGGAAGTAAGTTATATTTGATTTATGATATCATTCAAAAATTTTAATTAATTTTCAAACAGATGTAAATGACATAATTTAGGATTGACCAAGGAAGACTAATTTTATAAACAGTAGCAAAATATATAATTAAATAATAAAATTATATATGATAATTATATGATAATATATGATATTACCCATGTTTCTTCAGAAGTACTATAAATGCAATATTTTACTGAATTAATACAATGTTTTATTTATTGAAGGAGGAATACATACTAAGTAAAATATTCATGTTAGCCATTAATCAATCGTTAAAAATTAAATAATCAGTTGATAGCATACAATAGTAGTTTCCATTTTTCATTAATCTACTGGTGGACATCATAGATATGAACATACAGATTTTTGGACATTTTCATCTCTGTGTTATTTATTTTGCTGTAAAAGTTTCCCAGTCCTAAGTAGATAGTGTGTTAATAGGCGAAATAAGGAAATATCCTTTATAATCCATATAAAACAAATTTAGGGGCCTGAGCAGAAGATAACATTTTTCTCTTCCACACAGCCAACCCAAGTTCAATTTCTGGCACTATATATCATTCCCAGAGCCTTGCCAATTCTCCATGGTCCCCTTTTCAAAGCTCACTTAATCCTAATGGTTTCTCCAAAAATTTACTTCCTAATGTGATCCTATTGTGAAGTAAGGTGACATACCATCAGCACACGATTCACAAAGATATCTTCAATATACCCATTTTATAAATGAGCAAATGAAACTCAGAGAAAAGAAGCCACAAATTAAAAATTTTGCATCATGTAAGTTATAATTTGAATTTAATTTTATGTATCTATAGTCTATACCATTTACTTATATTTGTATATATATATATATCTCCATATCACTTACTCTTAATATTGTTCAAGAATATTTCTTTTTCATGAAGTGATATAAATAGAAAGCCAATATGTGATTAACTATTAATTTGTTTATGACTTGAAGTATATTTTGTCACACTTTAAATAAATAAAAGGTGTAGTCCAAACCAGAAAGAAAGTACATTAGATAAGAGGCTTAACTTGCATTGGCTTGTCTTGATTCAATCGCTGGTGCTGATTATGGTATCCTCTGAGCACAGATTCAGGAATAAGTCTTGAGCACTGCTGAGTGTGGGTCAAAACAACACAAACACAAACGAATAAAAGGTTGTATTCAAAAAGGAAACTTCTCTGTGAACTGGCAAAGCTTTCACTTTGATTGAGATGGTTGAGAAAATATGTTTGTTACCTCCCAAAACTTGCTAATTTACATTATCTTTACAATAGTTCGGCCTTGAAGTCAAAATTACATGATAGACTCACTAATTTCACTTATTTTCTCAAGCAAATGAAACCACTGATGCCATGTTTACATGTGAAATTTTTTTTTTTTTTTGGTTTTTGGGCCACACCCTGTGACGCTCAGGGGTTACTCCTGGCTATGCGCTCAGAAGTTGCTCCTGGCTTCTTGGGGGACCATATGGGACGCCGGGGGATCGAACCTCGGTCCGTCCTAGGCTAGCGCAGGCAAGGCAGGCACCTTACCTCTAGTGCCACCGCCCGGCCCCTACATGTGAAATTTTATCTGGTAAAGGTGATAATAAATATTATTTCTGTCCATTTACTGGTCAGACACTAGCCTAATTTACTTATTTATTTCTTCTCTGAAGCTCAAAAAACAAATTATTTTTTGGTCCACACCCAATGATGCTCAGGGGTTACTCCTAGCCATGCACTCAGAAATCGCTCCTGGCTTGGGGAACTCCAGGGGATTGAGCACAGGTCTGTTGTAAATCACTCGTACAAGGCAAACACCTTACTGCTGCGCCACCACTCCAGCCCTGAGGCTCAATTTTTTTTTCACCAGTTAATATTAACATTTATTGAAAAAATAAGTCTTTAAAGTACAATAACGGCATGAAAGTTCAGATTGATAGGACATTTTTCTTTTTGTGGTTTCAATGGATCATTTATGAAGAAAAATAAGTGGCTATTAGTGCTACCAAAAATAAAATTACATGAATATCCACCACCACCCCCTTTTTAAAGTGTAGCACTCTGTTGCTTCTTCCAAAAGTGCCTCTCTTCTAGTACCATCACCATCAACAGTATAGAAAGAATTTAAAAATAATTAAGTGACTCAAAATGAAACAATCAGAACAGAAATGTGAGAATCTTTGTTCAACATACTTGTGGCAGTGGAATTAGATAGCAGTCATTTCACATCTTATTTTAAATTAGTTATTAAAATGACTGCACTCATAGGAAAGTTGAATTTCCCTCCCTAGTACAGGATATCATTTCTTTGATCTCAGTGGCTGTTGAAAACATGGGAGGAAACTGAGGCACAGCTACTTTACCTCTAATATCTTGTGTCTCTACAAGTGGGACTGTGGGCTGGGAGAGCAAGAGTAGACAGTATTTCATAGATTCTTCCTGCCTTTCCAATTCTCCTATTCCCCTCTACCCTCCTACCCAGATAGATGGGGCTCAGCTCCATATTTTACCACTTCTATGGGTTTCCATGGTAGCCATCAAGTGTCCAGGTGGACATAACTTTCACAAGTTAAACTATAATGAGGCTCAAATTTTTATTAACTATTTCTTGTATATGATAAAACAGAAGCTTAAATGAATAAGGTAGTTTCTCTAAAATCACATGTAATAAGCAAAGGTTTGATTTATGTACCCATGTTTTAACTATACCTCTTCATTGTGTCAAAATCAAAAGAATAGAACAATGACATAAATGACATGGATGAAAATTAAAACTATGCTTGATTAAAATCATGGATATTGGTGTGTGGGGAAATAAAGTCTGATGTCTTTTCCATATAGATTTTCTTTCCTTTGAAGTATGAAATTATCTTCTCTCACTGGTCATATTCACTACTTTTTTTTTCTTTTATGCAATTAAAAGCTGGTCACCATCTTCCTCTAATGCCTCCAGCTATTGGTCACCAGGATAAATTTGAGAGTGGGATGGAGCAAAAGCATCATTTAAATACTTCTTACTTATTAGAAAAAAAATGTAGAGTTGAAACCTTGTCAAATACCCACACTCTTGCTTTGGGAAAAGAAATCACAAATTTTAAACAGTCCCGTAGGCTGCAATAAGAATTATACATTTTTTCCAGCAGTCTTTTAAATTGAATGTGCTGTGTTTAATTCTGTCATAGGATCACTATATGTATAGTGCAATTTTTCAAGAAATAGAAAATTTCCAGGAGACTAGTAGTCTTGGGTATAATTTGGTGTGTGTGTGTGTGTGTGTGTGTGTGTGTGTGTGTGTGTGTGTGTGCAGGGCCTGGGGGATCATTTGCCAATGCCAGACATTGGCTCAGTGCAAGACAATAACTTTACCTGCTGTACAATCCTCTGGCCCAACTTGTGTGCAATTGGGAGCCACTTTCTGTTTATTTGCTTAAAGAAGTTAAATTACCAAGTGGGGTGCTGAGTGACTATCTTTTTGAAAAGGTAGAAATAGTTCAAATAAATTTGGGAGAGGGGGGAGTGGTGACACAAGGGGTAAGGTTTCTGCTTTGCCTGCGTTAGCCTAGGGTGGATCACGGTTCAATCTCCCATCGTCCCATATGGTCCCCCAAGCCAGGAGTGATTTTTGAGCACATAGCCCGGACTAACCCCGGAACGTCACTGGGTATGACCCCATAATAAAATAAAATAAAATAAATTGAAATGAATCTGGGAACCTATGGTGTAAAATATTCCACTTCTTAATTTTGTCTTAAGAGAGAATGTAGATACTCTGTCCTTTTCATTCTCCACTCCTGATACCTAGAAAATGACCATGTGCAGCTTTTTATAATATGAAAAAGAGCAAGTTTAGATATGGTTAAGAAATAAACCAGTAAGTTATCTTAACCTCATCTGGTGATTTAATTATGATGAATTTCGGGGTCTCAAACTCGCGGCCCTCCATACAACATTTTGTGGCCCTGCCCTAGAGGAATCTTTTTTTGCTTTGTTTTGTTTTAGTTGTTTGGGTCACACACCCTAATGTTCAAGGCTTACTACTGACTTTGCACTCAAGGATCACCCCAACTTTGCCCCCAGGTAAATAAGAGTTTGAGACCCCTGATTCTACTTTCACCTTGACAATTACATAGAAGCAGTAGAACCTCTGTTCTTTAAAAGTAACTTAATTGTGATCCTTACATAGAAAGTCACCCTCTTATCTACTCAATGATAGTTCTAAAAATCTTTTTCATTCTATTATTTACTTCATTAGAACAAAAACCTTTTCATGGGCTGGAGTGATGTACAGCAAGTAGGTCACTTATTATGAATGGCCCAGGCACACTTCCCACCTCCAAGAACAATCTTTTCATGAGCCCTTTTCTTCTTACAAACTCATTGCTATGTTGGCTTTTTATAAATTAATACTCATTTATATCTATATAATACATATCTAAAACTTCACCAAAATTATTCTTAACAAAGGTAGGCAGTGGCTGACATATTGGTAAATCAAAAGTGTTAATTCTTCCTTCTGACTAAGGGTACTTGATGTTAATCCTGCTTGGTATGATATCCCCTGCCTCCAGTATTATTACACCTTATTCCTTTATGATTTTTTTATCCAATTATTACTTTCCTTGTCAAGCTTTCACTGACTTAGTCATAATTTCTACCACAAACTCTATTTCAGTGGCTTTATATTAATTCATTAGAGAGGCCTCTTGAAAAGTAATCAAGAAATTGTGATGACCCTCCAAGTTATTCTCCATTAACTTGACAAGTAATTTTATTCAATGAACAAAAGATGTGTTGTATCTCAAACCCTGTGTCGCCCTGATCATTTCCAGCTATCATTGAGATATTCATCAGATATGGCAGTAGCATAATATGATACCCTGGAGACAATGTAGTGTTGGGGATAAAACTGGGGTTAGCCTCATTTGATGCATGTGTCTGCTTCTATTTTGCAAGATCATCATAAAATTAATCACTATTAAGTGGATAGCTTGCTTGTGTATTTTGTTTATTAGTTCAATGCCCAATTAGATAATAAGGATAACCATTTAATGTGCCATATAACTGATTTATTACAAAGTCCTAAAATTCTACCAGTCACATAATATTTGTTATCCTTCTATTTGCCAACGGTACTGCCACATATAATAAGCGAATAAGACTGATAGTGTATTTGCATTCAAAGTACTTCTAAACATACAATGGAAAATAGACATTATAAAATAAAGAACTTAAAAAAATTAAGACTTACATGCAAAATCCATTATCTTCTCAACACAACATGTGATTTTTTGTCTATAAATATGTTAGGGGAATGCTTGTGATAAATTATATACAGCAAAGTTCAATAAATCATAGGCTATTCAGGTAACCCAAAATAAATAAATCAAATATTTTACTACATTTGAGCATGACATTTTATTGAGTTATTCAAATTTCTAATAGCCACATGGTATTCATTCAAATAAGTTTTGAAATAATGCTAAGGAATATCCTTACCTCACCACCTACAGCTTTTACTTGTTCTAAGAAAAAAAAATAATCTAAGCAATTCAATGCTTTTGGAAGCCTGAATCACTGGAATAATTACTTCCATTTTTCAGTGAAAGAAAGCTATCTTAAAAGGAATCTTTTCTGATTGACATGTCTGCAATTTTTTTTATAAAAGGAGACAAAAGAGATACTTAGGGTAATTATTGACTTTCACTGTATGACACAATACAGTGTATTAAGGGCCTGAATTCTGGAAATATAGGATAACTTACTGAAAACTCTTCTGGTCACTTAGAAGGCAATCCTCACTTACTTATTAATTAAATGTCAACTGTACAAGTAATCAGCAGTGAAATTGAGCATCTATTTCTAAGAGGGTGAGAAGGGTTATTTTTAAGCTTCATTAAATGCTTTGTACATTCCCTTGTTCATTTGTTGTATTGTCTGGTTTGGCACAAAAATGTCAACAGGTGTAACAAAGTTTAAATGGATGCACAATGCCAACTGCTTCTTTAGCTTTGGCATGAGAAAGGACCTCCTGTAAGAAGAGATGCTTCCTGAAGCATTTTGTTAGCTGTCATTGGCTGGCAGTTATGTCCTAGTACAAGAGGCCGGCCAACTTATGAGTAGGCAACCTGCCATCTAAACAGATGGTCATGGATTTGGCAGCGAAGAGGCCAAACATATATGGCAAATGTAGGTATCACAGTTTCAAATTCAACTAAGTTTTTTGGGAAGTCTGTTTGTCCTGGTATTACTTAAATTGTGATGGTTTTATCCCACTTTTTAGTCACAAATAATATTAAAATATTATAATTAACATTTTAATACTTTTGGTTGATAATTAAAAGCTTAGTAAAGCAGTTTAAGTGAGGCAAAGCAAATTACCAATTTAGTAGGTGATGTCAGGAATCAAATTTAAGGCCTATACATGCAAGTGCTACTACTGAGTCACATCCTTGACCCCTCAAAAAAGATTTTCAAAGAAAGGATAACTTAAGATGATAAATGCAGCATAAGTAACAGAACACATATCTACTGAGAGGTTCTAAGTTCAGTCCCTGGCACCACTCTGCCTCCTGAGCATTACTAGGAGCATTACTATGAATGACCCTCATAATAATGAAACATTTTTTGTTTGAAAGAGTAAATGAAAAAATAATTTAAATTTATATGATAGTAAAGCTTATCTCAAGAGTGACCCTTCTGAACACAACTACTTTTAGTATAAGATGATTTTTTGAGGTATGTTTGTGGTAAAGACAAAACAATGTTACCAGTAATTAAAATAATATAAAGGATATTTATATGTAAATAAGTATGCATATATATGTATATGTATATATCTTTAAATGTTTACTCAGTGAGTAGCCCAAAATATGTTCAGTGGTATAGCACTTGACTTGCATTGAGGCTTTGGATTTGATTCTTTGCATTGTCTGTTTCTCTGGGCACTCACTGTGTGACTCTCAACTACCTAGCACCAGGCTCTGAACCCAAATAGCTCCTGAAAACCAATTGAAAAAAAAAATCTGTGACGATTTTTAAATCGTCCTGTTAATATTTTTTGCATGTAGTAACTATTAAATAAATTATATGAGATGGATGCTAAATTAATATATTTTTGACTGCTATGCTAAAAATTAGATTGCTATGTCAACAATTTTTAATGCTATAGCTTTAAAATAAGACCAATATAATCTAAATACTTAATTTTAGATAAGAAGAATCTATATTAGATGTGGGGAATCATCTCCCCAATAAAATCCAAAGGTTGGGATCATATCTTGGACAAAAGAGTTTAGGGCATTTATTTGTTTATTTGTATATTTATTTATGTTTGAGGGCTATATCCAGTGGGACTCTGGAGTTACTCCATTACTTCTGGTTTTGCACTCAGAAATCACTCCTGGCAGACTTGAGAACCATACGGGCTTCTGAGAATCAAACTTGGGTTGGGATTGAACCTGGTTCAGCTGTGTGCAAGACAAAAACCGTACCCATTGTGCTATCACTCTGGCTCAATAGATTTTTTAGAATAGAGCAAATATGTCCCCAGGAAGGAATAGAATGAAATAGGGCTTTTAGATATAGAGGGCAACACAGGCAACAAAATAAAGTAGGAAATTGTTACAACTTTATATTTTAAGAGTTCATTTTTGATAATTTCTATTTGCTTAGGGCTATGTGAAATATTCCAGCCTCTAATCTTCATGTACCTATTGAATGCTGCTTAATAACATGTTTCCTAAGTGTTCTTAATGTCTCTGACAACTTTAAACAATGCTTACTTGCTGGCAGCCAAGGTGAAGGAAGCAATGCTGTTGAATAAATGGGCAATATATGAGCTGATTGAGGGCTTCTCAGGAGAGTCTGAGGCTTAGAAGTCCTTGTTTATTGTTTGTTTCATTCGCAGCCACTTACCCATGCTGGAAAGATGTCAAAAGTGATAATTCATTTTGTTTTATTGTGGGCAAATTTTTTGATTGATATCACATAAATAAGAGAGTACCTAAAACCTCACAATCTATATGTATGAATATTTGATAAAATAAATGTTTGACTTATGGGGCCAGAGCGATAACACAGAGGTAGGGCATTTGCATTGCATGCTGCAGACCTGGGATTGACTCAGGTTCGATCCCAAACTTTACTATATTCCTGTGAGCCTGCCAGAGTAACTCTTGAGCACTGCCGAGCACTGGCCTCCAAACCAAACTCAAAAACAAACAAACAAAAGTTTGACTTAAATTTGTATGTTCTTTTTATATTAATATCTTTATTAAACACCTTGATTATAAATATGACCATAGTTGGGTTTTAGTCATGTAAAGAACATCTCCTTTCATCATTGCAACATTCCCATCACCAATGTCCCAAATCTCCCTCCTCCCACCCAACCCCCACCTGTATTCTAGACAAGCACTCTACTTCCCTCATTCATTCACATTGTTAGGATAGTTCTCAATGTAGTTATTTCTCTAATTGCACTCATCACTCTTTACGGTGAGCTTCATGTCGTGAGCTGGACCTTCCAGCCCTCCTCTCTTTTGTCTCTGAGAATTATTGCAAAAATGTCTTTTATTTTTCTTAAAAGCCACAGATGAGTGAGACTATTCTGAGTCTATCTCTCTCCCTCTAAACTATTTCACTCAGCATAATAGATTCATGTACATCCATGTATAGGAAAATTTCATGACTTCATCTCTCCTGAAGGCTGCATAATATTCCATTGTGCATATGTATCATAGTTTCTTTAGCTATTCATCTGTTGAAGGGCATCTTGGCGCAAAGCGCACCTCTGGGCCCAACCTGCGCAAGTGTTGGTTTCGAACCTGCAGCGCTCAGGAGCCCTCAGTAGTGGCATTGGCGGTGGCAACCCAAACTCACCCTGTTCAGGCGTGTTAAAGGCACCTGTCTCTGCTCTCTTCAGGGATTCTGTGTGGGGATTGTTCTCAAATTCGCAACACTCAGGCACTCATAGTAAAGATGATGGTAACCCGGATTCACTCTGTTCAGGCGTCTTCTGTATGTTCTTTTTTTATAGCTGAAACCCAACTACAAACATGTTTTTAACCATGGTTCTTAAATAAAAATATTATTAAAAATTTGTATTTGAATATTGAATTGGTTCATAGATACCATCTAGACATGCTTATATTAAATATATGCAGATAGTATATACTTATGTACTATAAATATAATATGGTTATATTATATTAAGCATGTGCATTTATAGTTTACACACAAATTAATGCACACACATATACACATATATATATATATTTCCTAGTCTTTTCTTTTAAATCTAGTTAGAGCAGTGATATATTTTTTTGAAATAAGTGCAATTTAGATTTGGCTTTCTCCACTAAAAGGAGACAGTGTTCCTTAGAGAAATTACTGATTCCAGGGCTCTGGCAGGAAATAAATATGACCTTAGATCAGTAAGGAAGTGCGTAAGAGAAAGTGAAAAAAATGTTGGCATCATATCAAGAGGACTTTATAGATAATCTAACGCACTGCAGTGTCCAACATTGCAACACTTTAGTTACAAAAGGAAAAATGATAGAATAAAAGGTATAATAACTTTTTCTTTCAAATCAAGAATACTCATGAATGCATATTAAAGAAAACAGAGTATCAATCAATAAATAGTAAAAAAGGACTCCATCTTCCTTACAGAACAGTTCTAGCTAAGAAATATACAAGGAATTAGGGAAAGAGAAAGTTATACTTTGAATGCAATAATAAATAATGGTGGGTGAGACTTATAAAGGATATTTGAAAAGCCTTGAAAAATTTCTCGGTAGTTAAAATAGTTTATAGTCCTCCCAATAGAGAATTTTAATTTTCCATCTTTTGAGTACAAGCTGGATATGATAACTTACTTCTAAAATATAAAGAACTAAAGAGATAAAATATTGGAGAAGTTTGCAGACACAATCTAAACCCAGCAACAGTAAAATATTAATTTGTCCTTTTTTTGGTATGGCTTCACCTGCACTCAGGGCTTTCTTCTTACTCTGTGCTCAGATATCACTCCTGGAAAGTCCTAAGTACCATAAAGGGTACTAGGTATTGAATCCAGGTCAGACACATGCAAGGTATGCAACCTATACTCTGTACTATTGATCCAGCTCCAAAGATTATTTTTATAGCTAATGGAAATTGATTGCTTTTTATATTATTTAAAATATTATAAGACTTTAACAATATTTTTCAGTTTCCAATTGTAAATTTGTCTAGAATAGAGCATCTGGAGAAATATACAATTTTTTGCCACATGTTAGGAGATATACCCAGCTTAGAAAACCTCATTTTTAATGATTGCTTAGGAGTTCACAAACAAATTTAGAAAATTTACCTTTCTTTTATCATTTAGAAGATGATTGATTTGTTGAATTTATCAATGACCTCCAAAAATCTGTTGATAGATCTTAATATAAATTCCGCATTTTCTAAGTAATGTGAACTTCACAGAAAATGTTTCACCGAGTTCCCAAATTCAAACTGCATTTAGAAAAAAAGAGTAAAGCCACAAAAGTTCAACTATCAATTCTTACATCAAGTTTTTTTCTATCTCACTTATTTGGAAATTTAGAACAAGTGGGAAATTCATGGTATGTATTTGAGTTCTGAGAAATGGATCATTGAATTTAGAAGAAAATTTTAGTATTTTGAATCCAAACATGTTAGTCAATATTTAAGTTACTTCTTGTCTGACCCTGGTGCTTTTTAATTACATTTTTCTTATATGAGTTAAGATAGAGCTAATGTTTGTGGTTTTGATACGTAAACATCTACCATTACCAATGTGCTTCTTCATCACCATACTCTCTGCCACGTCTCTTCTACCTCTTCCACTTTTAGCCACAGCCAAACCCACAGTTTAATATTGTCAGTATGTAGTCAGTTGTAAAAATTTGCTTTCATTGAACACACTGCATTCTTTTCCTTTGTTTTGTTATATACCATATATGATTGTGATAATCAACTCTTTATACATTTGCTTTTAATATTGTGCTTAATATGTATTCAGTCGAAGCTACTAAAATGTTGTATTTAATATTTCTTATTGCTAAGTTATATAACTGTATATATGCCAAAAATTTTTATTCATAATGACATTAGATATCTAGATTATCTCTAGATATTGGTTTATTTGCAATGAATACTGGTCTGTATTTATTTTTTCCATATATATTTTATTTTGTATTCGTGGGATATATGCCCAGGAGTAAAGTCACTGACTCTGACAATTCTAATTTCAAGTTTGGACTAATCTCAATACAGTTTCCAGATGTTAAGCTAGATGGCATATGCACCTACAGTGAAAAAAGGTTAATATTTTACTTCATTCCTGCCACCCCTTTTCCTCAAAACCAACAACACTCACAGCACTTACTCCAGGTTCTGTGCTCAGAGATTACTCTTGGAATTAATTACTTAGGGGACTATATACAGTGCTAGAGATCACATCCTGGATAGGTGTCATGTGAAAGGAAAAAAACTTGAATTCTCTTTTTTGGGGGTGAGATCACACCCAGCGATGCTCAGGGTTTACTCCTGGCTATGTACTCAGATATTGCTCCTGGTTTGGGGGACCATATGGAACTCCAGGGAATCTAATCACTGTCCGTCCTAGGTTAGCACGTTTAAGGCAAACATCCTACTGCTTGTGCCACCCCTGTGTCCTCATTTTCTCTTTTATCTCTCTAGTCCCCAATATTTTATTTTATTTATTTATTTTTGTTTTTTGGGGGGTACACCCAGTGTCACTCAGGGGATACCTCTGGCTTTGCTCTCAAAAGTAGCTCCTGGCTTGGGGGACAATATGGGACGCCAGGGATCAAACCCAAGTCCGTCCTCAGTCAGCTACATGAAAGGCAAAATCCCTTCCACTGTGCTATCGCTCCAGTCACCCCAATATTTTACTTTTAAAGTATTTATATTAGAAAGTATGTATGTGGTTTTGGGTTGGATATTTGGTATAAGGACTGAAGCAATAATAACCTTTGGCTTTTTTTATTATCTCATCTAATTCTTACCACTGTCAGAATAGTTATTACTTCTACTTCATCCTAATTTATAGTATGTAAATTAATTTACTAGAATTAACTTGCTTGTGAGAGGAAGAATTGTGGTTGACTTATTCTAGTCTACCTCCACATTGATAGAATCTACCATATTTCTTTCACTGTATGTGTGACTTCATTTCTTCATTCATATCTATTTTGTTTCCCTTAATAGATAGCTTGTTTGACACTTTTCATTACCAATACATTTTGTTCTGCTTCTATAACCTAGATATTTTACATTTTAGAAAAAAAATAACTCAGTTTCACAATATTTCTGTTCTAGATTCATCCAAAATATGAAGATTCACCCAGATGAAACAATGATAGAAACCCAGAGAGCAAGGTCAGGTTTAGATCATCTTGGGCAAGTATACTATCCATATTTCTTTTGGATCATGTGATCTAGAAGCAGTTCAATATATTTTTATTAAAAAAATGAAAAATAAATTTTGGATCACACATTTTATAGTATTCAGGGCTTAGTTCTCATCCTGTGTTCAGGGATTATTCTGGAGTACTAGAGTACATATGTAGTGCCAGGATAAAACCGGCATCAACTGTAGAAGGCAAAGTAAGTGCCTTAACCTCTGTACTATCGGATGATTCTATTATGAAATTGCTATTGTGCAATAGCCATTATGCAAAGTCTATTGTCTCCCCTACTCCCTTCCTTCCAACTTTCCTAGTTTGTAAAGTGTCTTACAATTTCTTTGCAACTATCAGCTAGATACATTTATTAATCTCTTAATTTCTTTGTGTGTGTGTGTGGGGGGGGGTGTTACACCTGGCGGCATTCATGGGTTCCTCCTGGCTATGCGCTCAAAAGTCACTCCTGGCAGGCTCAGGGGACCATATGGGATGTTGTGATTCGAACCGGGGTCTGTCCTGTGTTGGCCACATGCAAGACAAACACCTTACCACTGTTCTATGGATCTGGTCCCTAATCTCGGAATTCTTAAATAAATACTTTTATTGAGTTTTCTGGCCTGGAGTTGATTGAGTCTTTTGACTAAAAGCCTCTGACTATTATCAGTGCTTCAAGAGTCAAACCAAATTATACTTTACAACTGTGAACTCAATCAGAAGTTTTCATATACATGGCATTTTATCAGACTTCTTTCTTGAATTGTCACATATTTTTATTAATATGTCTTTCCTCCAACAATATCCATTAATCAAGATAAGGTTCTTGAGCTCAATCTGTGCTTTTAATTTGTGTAACAATTACAACTATAGCATTATTATACATTGAAAGAGAAGATCCCAAAGTCACAATTGCAACAGAGAAATTAGTTGAATTGAGAGGATTATGAAAATATGTAAATATATTTTAATTTTTCTCCCTAATTTATTATATTAAACTATAGAATAGAATTAAAAATCCCAATTAAAGCTATTTATTTTAGTGCTCAGGCCATTTTGGTTCAAAGTAAATGTTGATAATTGATTAACAGTTCAACCTGTAATGAAATTAAAATTTTAATTAAAATATCTTAATTGACTAAAGCTATACATAATAGAAATTTGAGATTTATCAGATAAAACACAAAATACATTAATTATATATTTAGTTTTTTTGAGGGTGACATCCAGCTGTAGATTATGTAGTTATGGGTTTGAACTTAGTCTTCCATAAGTACTCAAGCTCTTGGAGATTTTTGCCTGGAGAATTTATTTGCAAACTAAATTATAAACATATATACATATAATTTATAGTTATACATCTTAAACTAGAATGTTCAAATGTGTGAATATAAGACAAATCTTAAATTCATAGATCCTTAAAATATGTGTTCTATTACTTTTATTTCATTTTGGTATGCTTAATAATTTCACAGAATTAGAATTTAATATTTATAAATAAAAATGATTTCTAAGTATTTGGACTTTTTTCCTTAAATCAATTTTAGGGAGTAATTCTCTGTTGCTGATTATTGCTTATTTTCCCTAAAGATTGGTAAAGATTAGAGATGTAGAGTTGTAGGCATACCTTCAATACACTCTCAACATTCTATTGATTTGGCTTTGGTTTAATTTGTGCTGATAGACACTTAGGTTTAGTTATTTTTATACCTAGAGTGAATATAAGATTTTTCAGTAAAATATAATCTTCTAGGGCTGGAGTTAAAATACTGAGGGTAGGGAGTTTGTTCTCATATGGTCTGACCCTTGGGTTCTCATAGGGTTCTAGCACCCTCCAAGAGTGATTCCTAGGTGTAGTCACGAGTAAGTTCTGAACATCTTTGGAGTAGCCAACAGAACAAACATAAAAACAATGAAATACATATATTTTTCTAGGGTCAGGTTTTATTCATTATATTCTCTATATTTGTTTACAAATGTGTTTTTTACTTTAATTATTGGTTCATAAGTTTATAGTTGTTGTTTTGGAAATTTTAGCGTTTGAGTTTCACGCTTCCATATGTATATAATCTTCACTTGCCCAACACAATATTTCTAGTGCTGTCCAACTTCTACTCATACTGATCATACTCATGCCCATCTCTTTTCCTTTCCTATCATAGTATTTATAAAGATTGAGCTAATTTTACAACAAAGATTTTATACACACTACTTTTTCTCATCCTTCCACATTTGGCAAAAATTACATTGCCAAAATTGCCAGTGTATTCACCTTTTTCTTTGTTATGAATCTCCTAACAGCAGAGAAAACTGTTACATATCTTTTCTGGCTACAGCGACAACAGAGTACTTCTCAGTCTCATTCTTGTTTGGTTAAGCAAAGTGGTATAATTTTTTTCATAAGGCATTTACAAATATTAAATGACAAATGCTAGTCAGGCTTTTCAAACTTTAAGTACCTCGACACAGATTTAGAAATATTTACATCACAACTTGATAAGTAAGTAGAGTGTTTAACTGAAATAAATGTTTTATATAACAATAGCAATACATAAACCATCAAAAATCACTGTTACTATGTAATATATTGTTATTTACCATGAAGACTACCATTGCATTATTTCACATTTTTTATTTCACACTTCCAATCAAAACCTGTAACAAATACTTCAATTCCTATTAATAAGTCACTCTCTGAGTTAGCCCGATGAGAGAGTATTTCTGGCATAAAAGTAACTTTTATGCATACCTCACATTTTTTTAAAGCAGGGACATGCTGTTCCACTAGCAATCACCCACATCCCTCTAGCTTTTATTCATTGTTATAAGGGGGCCTTGCTAGTGTAACAGAGTTTGGATGAAAGTGAAGGGCCAGCAGAGGGAAGTTTACACCCTTGAGGAGTGCTTTAATTCGCTTTTCATCATTTAGACTCCACAGGATTCTTGGGGAAGGTTTCACTGAGCAATTAAACACTGAGAAATTCATCCGTACATGTCCAAATTTGGAAAAGTGATGAATATGCAATTTTGCCTCCAGAAAAAGCTCTAAGACTCCTCTTTCCTCCAGCCAAATGAGCGCATGCTTATTGAAAACGTCTCCCACAGTGTGTTCAAGTTAAGTTTAAGTAGGCATCATGACACAAAAGTTATTTTTTTCCACACTCAAGAGGGTTGTATAACATCTAATGTGATCAGACTCCTTACTGAGTAATGAATATGGAAATTAGATAATCTGACTACAGTAGAAGGTTAAAGTGAACTCCACGAATTTAAATAACAAAGTCAAAGACTGTGGGTAACTTTGTGTGGCTGTGAGTAATAGCCTGTAGTATGACTTGCTGCAAGACAACATATATTTTTGGATCCAATCATTCTTAAAATAAATGTTTTGCACTATTATAATCGACTACTATAATGTATAGCTTCTGATGTAGGGCATAAGAAATATCTTGAATTTGATGAAAAACAAGTATTAATCTAGAAATTCTTGTTTCATTTAAAAAGTTGGTAATGTTTATAGGGCCATATCACTTAAAAACCAGAAGAAAATCAGGTGAAGTACCAATTTTATACTATATGCATTAATTCTGTTTTAAAGTATTTTATTTTATTTTAATGGTTTTTGGGCCACACCCTGTGAAACTCAGGGGTTACTCCTGGCTATGTGCTCAGAAATTGCACCTGGCTTGGGGAACCATATGGGTTGCTGGGGGACCGAACCTAGACTATCACGGGTAAGGCAGATACCTTACTGCTTGTGCCACCGCTCCAGCCCCAATATATGGATTAATTCTTAAAATTTAAGTATATTAGGTGTATCTAAGAAGAAAGTAAATTATTTTGGTATTATACTGTGGTCTCTTAGTCTTGCTTTCTTCCATCCTTTGCATTAATTGATTTCTCATAATTTCTATTATATGCAAATAGTAAATTAAGATTGTGGTTATTTTATGTGAGAATCTGTTATTCCCTATAATATGCAGCTTATAAAATCATTCAATAAACACAGTTTTAATATTCAACAACTGCTCATAAATAGAGTAATTGATTTTAGGACCAGTGTTCAAGAAGATTAAAACTTGAATGAAATGTTCTATAAAATAAATCTTATACAATCAGTTATATAACAGTTTTACTGAGCTACTAAGCATTAAAAATCATTATATACAACAAATAATCAAAGCTATCATATGTGAAATTGTCACATATTTAAATTTTAATCTATGTCTATTTGCTAAATATATATACAGAAAACAGCATGATACCTTTACTAGAAGATTAAAAAATTAGTTTCAATTTGAGTTAAAAATTTTTATGTTCTGATCATTCTAAGTACATGTATGAAGATCCACATACAATGCACACACACGCACACACAAAGAAGAGATGAAAAGAAAGAAGAGGAGAGTGAGGGTGAAGAAGACATAGTAGAGGTAGAAAGAGTGAAGGAGAAAAGAAGAATAACAAAAATAAAGCAACACAAGAGGAGACAAAAGGACTAGATGATATGAAAAGTATAGAGGAGAGTTAGACCAGATTAGTGAATACTTTATAAATCCTAAAAATAATTAAGTGTTGTTGAAAGCAAATTGGGTCACACCCAGAAGAACTGATCTTATTCGTGACTTTACTCAGGGGTCACTTTACTGTGACTTTGCACTTGAATTTACACAGCAAAAATACAATTATTTTATTTTTATTTTGGAAGGGCATTTATTTAAGGGAACACATGTGCAGCTAGAGTGAGGAAGATTAAAACCAGGTTAAACACAAGCAAGGCATGTGGCTTTTTCCTTTGTGCTTTCTTTTCAGCCCTATATGCTTTTCTAAGGGACATATTTTTTATCCCTTAAGGACATATTTTAATGACTATTTTCTTAATTATGAAACACAATCACTATACATACATATATGTATATGTACTCATATACAATAATGTCTAAGTAAATGTGCACAGACATAACATTTGACATTTATGTTCATGAAGAATACAGAAATGGGTCAAATAAAAAAAACTGAGTTATTCCTTGTTATCCACTTAATAATTAGGTTAAAATATCTCTTTTCTTCTGCTAAAAATTACATTTCTCCAAGAAAGATGGCCTTGATAAGTCTTTTGAAAGAGAAAGGCAAGTCAAAAATGTATGCTTCACTATATTATTTGAAATTAGATTCATTCTATCAAGATTTGGCCCATAATTCTTTGCACCTAACCCTCTAAGTTCTCTCATATATGCACAGTCATGCCATACACAGAAAAAGAGGGAAATACTGCCAGTACCTTTTTAAAGCTAAGTGAAAGTCTTGTAAGACAAAGCTTGAACTGTTGCTTTATGTAAAAAAAAAAAAGCCTTATTTTTCTAACTAAATATGAAACAAAATTTCCAATAAAAATCAAGAGTTAGTGAATTAGAAAATAAGTATAAAATTATGCTGATTTTCATTGAATTCATTTTATCTACTCCTAGATGTAAGCCTGAAAATTGTTTTATAAGTACATCTAAATGACTCTTGCATATCACTCACTAATCTATGTTTTTCTCTCTTTCAATATGAATATCTAAATTACACTTTCTTATGTACTGGATCCCTCTTTGCTATGCACATTTTCAACTACTCCTCATTAGAAATAGTGTATAATAAAATATCTTTCTATTTATGCCCATGAATTCTCTTATTTTTAATTTTAGGGCATTTTCAGTTATGCACAGGATTTGTTTCTGGCTCTAAAATAAGGGAATACCCTTAGAGGTATTTGAGGGGCCATATATAGTGTCTGGAATTAAACTGGATTGAACTATGTATAATGTTGTTTTGTATTATATTTGGATACATACAAATTATAATCCCACACATGTAAAACAAATAAAAGTTTTATAAATTTATTCTCCATTCTCCACATTAACCTTATTCCATCTAGTTGAGTACTCCAGTCACACCGTGAGATTAAATTTTCTAAATTCCTTGTTTATTAACCTTCTTTATTAACCTTCATTTGATGAGTGTTTTTCAAATACCAGTTTATTTTACTTTCTCAAAAAGATAGTCTTACATCACTAAACTTAGGTATTCCTTGCTATCTTTCACATTGAATTCATTCATTCACACTATAATTTTAGAATTAAAAAGATATGAGTAGCACATATATATTTGTACACTTATATTTTTTTTTGCCTTCCTGACTAATCAAGTTATAAACCCCAAGAGGTAATGGTGGTATTATTCTTATTTAACACTGTGTTTAGAAAAGAGTAGCTACTTATATATTATATGCTGAACTACTGTATCTACTTGGGTGTTATATTAATAAAACCTGAGTGAAGTAAAAATCACAATAAAGTAGTTATAAATTTTATATCAGTTAAGAAATTAGAATAAAATAACTTTATTATGGAATAACAAAGTATGCTCCTTCCAAGTAATTCTTATCTTGGGTCAGAAAAATAGAGGTAAATTGCCTTCCATGAATGCAATTAAGACTCAAGTTCAATCCCTAATATAAATTATTGTACCTCAAGCACCACTAGGAGTGATCCCTGAACACAGCTCAGAGTGGTTCAAGAACAAAAACAATAACAAAAAATTTATACTGATTAATCCTAAAATGATTACTGTCCTTTAAAGTATTTTTCTCAAAAATTACTTGAAGTGCTCTCTCTTATTCATACACCATGTCAAATGCATTATTCTAATTGTAGAGGGTATATTTTAACAACCTTTGGAACACAATACCTCTCACAAGATAATTTAAAGACATGGAAATCCATCTTCAGGCAAAAAATATAACCAAGCAAGTTCCAATGTAAAGATATTAATCCTCATCAGCTAATAAACCTAATTATCATTCATTTGACTTTTTATATGCTATCCAGAATCATATATAGTTGAAAGAAATAGACTAATTTCTTAGTTAACTCATTCAGTCTAATCAGTCATCCTACTATATGAGTTTTTTCTTTCAAACCAATCAAATAACTCCTGAATGAACATCTTTCCAATCAATGTAACTGGAATCACTCAATATCCAATTGGCAAACCAAGCTTCATCCCATTACTTGGAACAGTCTTTTCCCAGGGAGAGGAAATTTATGTTCTTTAGTTTAATGGCACAGTTATAAGTCCGAGACAGCCAAAGTGAGCTAGACCATCTTTAATATTGGATTTACTTTCTGGATTCTGTCTTCATCATTATGACCAAATCTCCCAAATTTAGTTCTATTACTCAGAGTTTGAAATTGCTTTAAGTTTCAAATCTTGGACCCTATTTGAGATATAGTATTTAATATTTGGCTTTGGAACCAATAGGTCTGAGTGTAAATTCTTAGTGAATAGAAAGCCAATATTGTTTTTTTGTGTGTGTTTATTTATAGTTTCCTCATTTTCTTTTTAATCTTATTTTCTAAGGTCTTATTTTCATATAAAGGCAAATTATATTTAAAACATATTATCAATACTATAGCAATACTCCCAATTTATTTATTTATTTTGGTTTTGGGGATGAAGGGTTACTCCTGGCTATGCACTCAGAAATTGCTTTTAGCTTGGGGAATCATATGGGATGCTGGGGGAATCAAACCACAGTCAGTCCTTGGTCAGCCACTTGCAAGGCAAATACTCTACCATTGTGCTATTGCTCTGGCCCCTACTTCTAATTTATAAACCAGAAAACAATGAACGATAATTAAATTTTATTTTTCTTTTAATATCTTAAGTCATGCACTGTATCTAAGAGATGGAAATCTTGATTTTGTCCATCTTCCTGAAATTATTTGTTCCCATGGTTTTCAATGACAGTTGATGCTGCTATAATTACTGAGGTTTTTTATTCCAAATTCTGAAACAAATTTTTACTTCTCTTTTCTTTATCTCTTTCATGTATTTATTTTACTATTAAAATTTATTTTTAAATTTTTTATTAAAACCATTTTGATTGGGGCCGGGCGGTGGCGCTGGAGGTAAGGTGCCTGCCTTGCCTGCGCTAGCCTAGGACGGACCGCGGTTCGATCCCCCGGCATCCCATATGGTCCCCCAAGAAGCCAGGAGCAACTTCTGAGCGCATAGCCAGGAGTAACCCCTGAGCGTCACAGGGTGTGGCCCAAAAAACAAAACAAAACAAAAAAACAAAACAAAAAAAACCATTTTGATTTACAAGTCCTTTATAGTTGGATTTCAAGCATAGTGAGAGTGAATCAGGGCCATTTCCCCACCAGTGTTAACCCTCCTCCACCAAGGTTTCCAGCATGCATTATTAATTCAACACTTAGCCCTCAGGCCTGCCAATGTAACAGGTCCATTTTAATTTTATTTTGTGATAGTTTGGGTTTCTTGATTCTATTGTCTTTGAATTTGACTTGGATATTTAGTTTTGACATTGTTTTTTACTCCACCTGAGACCACTTGGTCCCTGGGCCCCTCCAATTTTTTTTCTTTTCTCAACTTGTAGAAAATAGCAGAAATATGGGATAAAACAAAGTAATTCATGCCCATTGTTTCTATAAGAAAGGTAGGAGCCCCTATCTAGAAATACAAATAGAACTTTAAAAAAGGTGGGCTTTATTTGTTTTGGTTTGGTTTGGTTTTTTGCATAGATGCAGCAAACATTGGGAGAAATTAGAAAGGAAATATCCTTGAACTTAAAAGCAGGGTATCTCTACATATGAAGCATCCTGTCATAAGACAAACATCAGGCTTAAGGCAAACTAATTGTCCAACACTGAGATCTTTATTCATGGTCTCAGAAAAAGCTCTACTCAATCCTGGTTGTCACAGTCAGGCTTCTACAATTAGAAATCTTGGCTTTGCATAGATCCTATGTTGAAGCTGGGGTGTCAAAGAGCTTTTTCTGATGTAATCTTAGCATTATTGGTAAGGCAGGGTAATATGTCCTGAAAGAAAGTTATTGCTGTTTACTAGTCAATAGGGTGTCATATGTACCCACCCTAGAACAAGTTGGTTCCAGGCAGCATTAGGACTTCCCCAAGTGGAAGTTTGATTTCTGGTGCTGGTACAGAAAACAGTGCTGATTCCAAGAATAAGATTCAAGGTTCATGGTTGGATGGTCGATATTCAATCAACTGATTCCTATGTATAGTTACTATGACAAATATTCAGGGTGAAAATTGCCCCTGTCCTATAAAATTTATGACTTCCTATCCCTAGTAGACAAGAATTTCTTTCTATACATAAGATATCCCACTTTTAATGTACCTATGCAAAAAGGAATATGCCACATGATACTACTACTGTGCATATGGAGGTAAAAATAACAAACTATCTCTACAAACTGGTTCTAACCTGAACTCAGATTCTAAGAGAAACTTATTTACTGTTTTCCTACTAAGCAGTTCCAAAAAAGGAATGGGGAAAGATACCTCTACATATGGAAAAATACACTAAGAATTATAACTATTAAATAAATGCATTTAAAGGAATATACAAAGGAAATAATAGATATCCCCTTTAAGTCATTTGAAATAGTCAGGTAGGGGGATCTAGAGCACAATTTCATCCCACACCATGCTCATGTGGATCCTGAGAAATGATTTGCAGAAAAAGCAGGGATCAGGTACTGTGTCTCTCTGGAACCAAATCTGATAGTGACCAACAGTTCACAGAGAAGGGAGATGGGATAAAAGGGGCCGTATAGGACAAACCAGCAGGAGCAATGGTGGTAACATCCTCCAAGCTAAGACAAGATGGGTTCAGAGACTGTCCTATCACTTTGGGAGTCAGTTGGTAGATTGCTGGGGCAGGAGAAAGTTTCTGGTTCCTGAGGGGTTAAAAACTAAAGGTAAAAAGGGTTGAATCAGGAGCTATAACTGGTAGGGGTTGAGAGAATGAGAGGATAGAAGAGGAATTGTAAGGAGGTAAGCAGGGGAGGGGCAAAGAGAGGCTTTATATAACATGGTTATACATATACAACCTAAACAGGCATTATGTACAATACAGATTAGACAGACATAGAGTTGTCTACTACATACACACTAACCCACACCCACATAGACAGACATTGTAGATAAATTTGTAGGTTACAGTTGAAGAAATGAACCTTGTGGGATGAATCAGAACATTTAAAATATATGAGGCCAGCAAATCAGGGGGAAAGTTTTTTCAGTTTCTAGGCAAATAAGCATTGGTGAAGGTAAACTTTGATAAATAAATACTTCTGTGGTTATATTGTATTTGGAGCATTTTTAGAACAATTGTAATTTTCACGTCTTGTGTACTAAGCAATATGGTAATGAACACTGTAAGGAAAGTCTACCTATGAAGTATCGCCTACTAGGTCTCAAGCAAACATGTTCCTTTGCTGAAAGCAAACTGACAATAAGAGAATTATGATTTAATAGTAAACTAACTTGAATTGAGAAAAATCGCAAAAACATAATGAATGAAGACTGTAACAAAAGTCCTATGTTATGCAGTTGTCTATTTCAATTGTCTCTGTGGACATAAACATTAGATCATAATAGTAGGCAGAATCAGGAAGAAATAGGAACTTACAGGTTTATTTTATAATGTTTGATTTATTTAAAATAAATTTTCAATTCTCTTTGACTTACTATAACTAGTATAAGACACAGTAGGTTTATCCATGTTGCAATAACAAGATTTTCACAATTTTATTTGTTAGTTATATCTTTAAATTGAATTTAAAATATATTTTATAACATTTTAAAGAATTTATTTAAATAAATCAATTTCATACTTGGAATGTTTCTCTATAAGCATGCATAAATGTAAATACTCTATATTGGAATTGAAATATAAACATAGAGTGCCAGAGTGGTGGCACAAGTAGTAGAGTATTTGCCTTGCACATGCTAACCTAGGACAAACTGTGGTTCGATTTGCCAGTGTCCCATATGTTCCCCCAAGCCAGGAGTGATTTCTAAGCCATAGCCAGGAGTAACTTTTGAGAGTCACAGAGTGTGGCCCAAAAGGCAAAAAAATTATATATATCCTAATAACCTTTATTTTTTTATTTTTATTTTTTTAATTATGAGAACAAAGTTGCAAAGAAAGAGGACAAGGTAAAGTTACAGTGGAAGGACAATCACCCATAAACAGAATTCTCGGTAGTCCCATTGCTAATATCTTAACTTTGAACTTTCAGTCAAAGAACATTAAGAAAAATGAAACAGAACCCATGTAATAGCCTTTCTATAATAGAATTTAGAGAGGAAATTTTAATGTTGCTCAAGGAATTCAAATAAATTATGGAAAGGACAGCTAATAAAATTCAAGAAGATGTGAGAATAGAAATGAGAAAACTTCAAACTGAAATAACAGACCTGAAAGTCTTGACAAAATAAAAAAAAACCCACTGGAAGTCTCACCTTCCAAAAGTAAAAGCTTTTGAGAACAGAGCAGTGTGTTCAAGGATGACCTTTCTGGACCCAAAGAGATAGCACAGCGGTGTTTGCCTTGCAAGCAGCTGATCCAGGACCAAAGGTAGTTGGTTCGAATCCCGGTGTCCCATATGGTCCCCCATGCCTGCCAGGAGCTATTTCTGAGCAGACAGCCAGGAGTAACTCCTGAGCACAGCCGGGTGTGTGACCCAAAAACCAAAAAAAAAAAAAAAAAAAAAAAAAAAAAAAAAGGATGACCTTTCTAAACTATGAACAAAAGCAGAAGAAAATTGGAAATTATCTTAAAATGGATGAAATATGGTAAAATTTTCATCAAAATAAGTGAAAAAGGGGCTTGAGCAGTGTCACAAGCAGTAGGGCATTTGTCTTGCATGTGCTCATCTAGAACAGACTATGGTTTGATCCTCTGGCATGCCATATGGTTCCCCAAGCCATGAGTGATTTCTGAGCACATAGCCAGGAGTAGTTCGTGGGGGTCACCAGGTGTGGCCTAAAAAGAAAAAACAAAAGAAAAGTAAACAATAGGACTTGAGATAACTTCAACAGAAATAACATATGAAGGTCCCAGAGAGTCTGGAATAAGAAAAGTTCCTAGAGCACAAGAGTGCTTGTACCCACATTCTGGACACCTGAAGAGTACCAGCTTTTAGTGACTCAAAGAAAAACTAAAGAGACATCCTAGTCACAATGATGAAAACCACAGATACTGAGAGATTGCTGAAAGAAGCAAGATCAAAAAAGGAAATTACATGCAAAAAAGCATCATGAAGATTTATAGCAAACTGATCACAGGAAACCCATCAGGCCTGAAGGCAGTGGGCTATAGGTGGGCTATGGAGAATACACTCAACAAAATGAACATCTCATCAAGATTGTTTCACCCAGCCAGATCCTCATTTAAGTCTGAAGGAGGCATAAACAGCTCCATAGATAAACAACAGCTTCATAGATAAACAACAGCTCAGGAACTTTACAAGCTCAACACCAACTTTATAAAAAAGAACTGAGGGAAAAATGTGGAAAGTAAGCAGCAGTAGTTTTGTAGTTGCTTCAATAGCATCATGGGGGAACCCATAGATGCTGAGAGCAGCTCATCCCTGCAAGCCCTTGAGCATGAAACTCCAAAACCCAAACCTAGAGGCAGGTGTCAGATTAAACAGCAGCTATAATCATATCAAAAATCAAGCTCCTGGGAGACTACACAAGTAATACTTGAAAACAGTAATACAGTGAGTACAGATAGCTTGACTTCGACTTCATCAAGTTCTTGGATCATTGGCATTAGGGAGTGAAGCAGAAGTATTGTGGGAGCACACTTAAGAAGGCAGGGTCCCATGACCTTGTCCTTATTGACAGTGGCATCACTAATGTGAGACTGGTGATGATGGCTAACTGTGGCATTAAGAACTGGGAACCAATCTTCTTGCTGACATCCTTTTGCTTAGCTTAGCCTGGCTTTGCTTCCTTGGCAATTTAGGCAGGCCCAACAAACCAGCCTGCATTTTGAACTAAAGTTTCTGCACCGAAAGAAAAGCATGGCCTTGAGACAGGCATGAGCAGAAAATAGCTGCTGGGGTGACAGTGGGCAGCTTTTGGAATCAAAAGGGCCATTTTGAACTTAGGCATGCCACTGAAAAAAAAAAGAGTGTGACTGCTCTGCATCAATCATTTTTTTTAGCTCAGTAATAAGAAACAGCACCACATTGCAAAGGGCACAATGGGAAGACAATACAGGACCTTGTAAACTTAGTGAATGATTATGGTAGTTCTAAGAACCCAACCAACATCAGCCACATAGATAATGACCTTAGAGAATAAATGTGGATGATGTTAAAAGAATAATGGAACAGACAGACAATAAGATTTAAAAAGATATGACAGTAGAAATGAGAAAACTTTAAACATAAGCAATAGAAATGAAAGGAAAAGGATAAATTCACTAGAAGGTTGCACCACTAGATTAATAGATGCTGAGGCCAGAATTAGTGAGTTGGCAGATGAGCTAAATAAGACCTTCATACAACAGTAGTCGTTGGGAAAGAACCTTAAAATAAATGAAAAGAAGATGGAAAAATCCTCAAATGGAGCTAATAGAATAAAAATAAATATTTAAGATAAATTCAATAGGAACAACATAAGAATCATAGGGGTTGCAGAGAGACAGAAAGAACACTGCAATAAAGAAACAACATTCAAAGGCATCTTTGCTGAGAAGTTCCCATATCTGAAGAGTGCTTTCACCCACAGACTGGATGCCTAAATTGTACAGCTAAAAAAGATCCAAATATAAGAATCCAAAGCACATCCCAGTAACAATGATGAAAATCATAGATTAAAATAGAATATTAAAATCAGTAAGTTCAAAAAGAAAAATTACATATAAAAAACAAAAATTTATAGCAGATTTATCATATCAACCATTCAGTGATATGATATAGTGAAAAATGTCAATGAAATGAACATTTTTCTATGAATATTTCACCCAGGAACACTTTCATTCAGGTTCAAAGGAAGGATACACAGCTTCTTGGACAAACAATGTCTAAGGAACTTTACAAATACAAAGCTAACCTTAAAAGAAGAACGGAAGGATCTTTTAAGGCAAGGCAGACTCCACAAACACACCAAACTTTTACAACCAATTTTTAAAATCAGGACACACAAGCCCATGACAACAATCCCTATAACTGTCAATGGACTAATAAAGAGAGAGTGACAACATGGATTTAAAAAAATGAACCCAATGTTTTGTTACCTACAACAAATCTATTGCAATAATCAGAGCAGAGCACACAAGAACCAACAATCAAACTTGGAGACAATTATTCAAGCAAACAACTTTTAAAAAGACTATAGTATAGCTGGGGAGTATAGGTAAAATTTGTCTTAGACTTGGTTGCCTGGGTTCAATCCCCAGAATTCCATGTGGTTCTCAAGTCCTGCCAGGAGTCATTTCCAAGCAAAGAGCCAATAGTTATCCTTGAGCATTGCTGAGTGAGGCCACAAAACAGAAAAAATAAAATAAAACAAATGAACAGAGAAGGTGAGGTGGCCATAGTAATACCAGACAACAAAGGCATCAGACTTAAACATGTTATGAGATGGAGACAATCATTTTTAGTAATCAAGTGATGTGTATATTAATAAGAAATTAAACTCCTATACATATATGCACTCAATAGGGCATGCAAAAGACTTAAAATAACTGCTATTAGGGGCCAGAATGATAGCACAGTGGGTAGGACAGTTGCCTTGCATACAGCTGACCAGAGTTTGATCTATGGCATCCCATAGGGTCCCTTGAATCTGTAAGGGATGATTTCTGAGGGCAGAGCCAGAAGTAAGTCCTGAGTGCTGCCCAGTTGGCCCCCAAACCAAAACCAAACTGTTAATAGATAAAGTTGTTAATACAACACAATAATATTGAGAGACTCAACTCTGTTGTGCCACCTCTTTAAAGATAAACTAGGCAAAAAGAATGAGAGAAACTAGAGAAATTGAATAAATTCTTGGACTCCTATATCTTCCCAAGGTTGAACCAATGTGATCTTGAATCAGACCTAAATGAACCCATTACTTTTGAGGAAATTGAAATGTAGTCAAAAGGCTTCTTAAAATAAAGCACTGGCCTAGATTGATTCACTAGTGAATTCCTTAAAACATTTAAAGAGGCCTACTGCTAATCTTTTTCAGGAAATTTAAGAAACAGTAGTACTCCCAAGTGTTTTCTATAAAGATAACAGCACCTTGATACCAAAAGCAGAGACAACACCAAAAAAAAAGAGATTTACAGGCTGATATCCTTGATGAAAACAAATGCAAAGATCCTCAAAAAATACTAGCAAATGGAATTCAACAAAATATCAAAGAGTCACATACCATGACCAAGTATGCTTTATCCAAAAGATTAGTACCCTGCTGAACACCCAGAGAACACATACCTAGCTCATGGACTGGGAGAAATAGCATCATCAAAATGGCAATAGTTCACAAGGCACTGTACAAATTTAACACATTTGCTGAAAAGATACCCAGAAAATTTTCCAAAGAAATATATATAATATTCCTGAAGCTTATAGGGAGCAATAAACCTCCATGAGCAATCCTTAGGAAATTAAAATGAGAGGCATTATTTTTCCAAATTTTCAAAGGTGCAGTAGTCTAAAAGACAGTCTGATATTGGAATGTTTAAGACACTCAGATGAATGAAATAAACTTTATATCTTGAGACTGACCCTTAGATATATGATGTACTAATATTTGATAAAGGAGCAAGAACTATGAAGTTGAATAAGGAAAGCCTCTTCAACAAGTAGTATTTGGTAAACTGGTCAATTACATGCAAAAAAACGATCTCAAATTATCTTGAATATCATGAAAAATAGTCAAACTAAAATGTATTAAACTATATGACATATAAAGGAAAACATAGGCAGAGCACTTCATTATATTTAAAGTAAAGGTGTCTTCAAAGACTAAGCATCACTGACAAAACAAGTCGAATTAAAAATAAATGAATGGGACCACATGAAGCTGTTTTTGCACTGCGAAGGAAATGGTGACTAGTATACAAAGACTGTCCATGGAATGGTAGACACTATTTACCCAATACTAATATGTTAAGGGGTTAATATATAAAATATATAAGTCACTGGTCTAGCTTAACATGACAAAACTTTAATCCTTATCCTAAAGTCAGATGGAAAGATGAACAAAAACTGTATCTTAAAAGAAATATAGATGGTCAAAAATGCACATAAAACATGCTCCACATCATTAATTAGTAGGGTGGGAAAAATCAAAATGACAATGATGTATCATCTCATACCACAGAGACTGGCACACATCTAAAAGAACAAGAACAATCAATGCTGGCATGGATTTGAAGAGAAAGGGACACTCATTCACTGCTGCTGGAAATGCCAACTGTTCCATTATCTTTTGAATAAATATGGATATTCTTTCGCTGGCAAGGGTCAGAAACTTGGCAGCACTGTCCCGAGATATTGCATACCTGCTGTCAAGGACAATAGGCAGAAGCCAGCTCTTCCAAATCAATCGATGACTCAAAGCCTACCACAAACAGCTAACTATTGCTTACCATAGGTAAGAAGATGGTGCGGAAAGTTAACCATACCCACAGGATCCACAATATTCACTGCTTCATCATGGATCTTGTCCAGCCACAGCTGCCACCAGCTTTGTCCTCATGACATCCTCCTAGAACAAAGAGCTAACAGATGAGAACCAGACTTTGAAGGGAAGCAAACTACTCAACACCTTCATTTTATAGTGGTTAACATAATTACTTAACCCAATGCACCTGAGAAAACTTGCCTTTGGGTCCCATCCACTTTTTCTTTCTTCTCTCAATTTGTAGAAAGACATAGAAATATGAGGTAAAACAAAGAAATTCATGTTCTAAGGTTCTATAAAAAATGTGGTAGCCCATATATAGAAGATATAAATAAAATTAAATTAAAGATGGTGCATGGTTATGGCAGGTTTTCATTTTTTATATAGGTACATTAAGTATTGGGATAATTAAAAAGAAAATGCCCTCCCTCATCCTAAAAATCAAACAGGGTGTCTCTGCTCATAAAGCATACTGTCGTAAGACTGACTACGGGCTCCAGGCATAATAATTGTCCACCTCTAAGACCTTCTTTATGATCCAAGAAAAAGTTCTACTCAGTCATGTTTGTCATAGTTAGTCTTCTGTAATTAGAGATCTTTTGTTTGTTTGTTTTGTTTTGTTTTGTTTTGGGGCCACACCTGGTGATGATCAGGAATTATTCCTAGATATGCACTCAGAAATTGCTCCTGGCTTGGGGTATCATATGGGATGCTGGAGGATCAACTGCAGTCCATCCAAAGTTAGTGCATGCCAGGCAAATGCCCTACCATTTGTACCGTGACTCTGGCCCCTGTAATTAGAGATCCTGGTTCTTGCACAAATTCTAGGACAATGTCAGGGTGTTACAAAGCATCTTCTGATTTCATCTCACCATAAGGTGGCATGGTAGGGGAACCTACCCTTAGAGCAAGTTGTTACTGTTTCCTCATCATCAGGGTGTCATAGAAACCTACCCTGGAGCAAGTAGATACCAAGGCTGCATTAGGACCTCCCTTGGGGAGAGTTTTATCTTGGTGCTGGTGCAAAAACTATGCCATTTCCAAGGATGGGATCTGAGGTTTGGGGTTGGATAGTCAATGTTTGATCAATTGAGGCCTAAGTCAAGTCCCCATTACAAATATTCAAGGTATTCAAATATTCCATCTGCACTATAAAATTTATGGGTTCTGATTTGTTTTGATAAAATTTATGGGTTCTGATAAGAACTTCTTTCCATACATGTTTTCCCATTTTAGTGTGACAATGCAAAATAAACAATGCCATATGATACTACTAGTGCATATGGGCATAAAAATAAAAGACAGTTTCGCAATAATTCTCAGAGACAAAACAGATGAGGGCTGAAAGGTCCAAATCAAGATATGAAGCTCACCACAAAGAGTGATGAATGCAGTTAGAGTAATAATTTCACTGACAACTATCATTACAATGTAAATGAATGAGCAAAGTAAACAGTCTGTCTCAAATACAAGTGGTGGGGTTGGGGAGGAGGGAGTTTCGGTATATTGGTGATGAGAATCTTGCACTGGTGATGTAGGTGTTCTTTATATTACTGAAACCCAACTACAATCATATTTGTAATCAAGGTGTTTAAAGATATTAAAAAAAAGAATGTGACTACCTTAAAAAATAATTTAAAGATAAATTCATTAAACTGTATCATGCAATTTGGAATGCAAGAAAGTATTCAGAAGTTTGCAATGTGTATCAAGAAACTCTTTTGGGGAACAAGTGGCAGCTCTCAGGTTTACTCCTATCTTTATGCTCAGAAATCGCTCCTGGCATTCCTGGAGGACCTTATGAGATGCCGGATCTGTTTTGGGTAGGCTGCATGCAAGGCAAATGTCGTGCCACTGTGCTATTGCTCCCATTCCCATGTATCAAGGAACTTTAAAGAAAATGTATACAATTTATACAAAATAAATATATACAATTTATACAAAATACAATATAGTATTTTGAAACTACTTAATCTATAATCAAACAGTTTTCTCTTTGCTATTAGAAATAAATGTAACTATTACTTAAGAAAATGAGTTTCATTCAATTGATTTTAAATTTCTGAGTCTTCACATTTATATATCTGTGTGAGTGAACACATTGTCATATAATAATAATCCTGTATAATAGTTGAAGTTGAAAATTGAATGAATGTTGAAACTCTTAGAGAATATGTTTTCTTATTGTAACCCTTTTCCCAATAAAAATTCATTGAGGCATATGACTTACGATAACATTACTTTCTATGTTATAGTTTATAATGTTCACTGCCAGAGTGCCAGAGTAGAAATATGCCTCTGCTAACTTCCCTAGATTCCATCTTGCCACCACCTCGTACCATCAACTATATTTGTGTTGTTTTTATTGATCATGGTTTATTAATAGTCTTATTTCTATATACTCCACGTATAAAAATCCAGTACTTGTCTTTTTCTCTCTCACTTTATTTAGCTAGATTCCTTCAGTTCAAAATAAGTCAGCAAAATGCATTAGTTTTTATTATTTTAAATATGATAGTTCACTCTATGTATATATGATATTTTCTTTATTCATTCTTACTGAGTACAAGATCTTATCAATAGATAAGATGTGTGTATATGTATATAATTTTATGCATTAGTTTTTTGTTGTTATATTTTGAATAGATATCAAGGAGTAAAACTTTTTGTATCTGTTTTTCCCTAATTATTAACTCCCTCATCTTGAATTATTTTAATGGAAGCATTTATTTTTGTAGAGTAGTAATTATGAACATTGCTAATATGGGATGAAACTGGTACTCAGCGTACTACATTCTAAAAGAGGACACAAAATGTACTAGAATTTTTTTTTGGTTTTGTTTTTGTTTTTGGGTCACACCCAGCATCGCTCAGGGGTTACTCCTGGCTCCACTCTCAGAAATCGCTCCTGGCTGGCTGATGATCTTCTGCATAAAAGGCAAATGCTTTACCTCCTTGCTATCTCTCCAGCCCCAAGAATTTATGTAAATATTTTTAATCATGAATACTTTATTCTTTCTATGGTATATGTTAATTTATCTGTGAGATGAATGACTCACGTCATTGGAAGGGTATGAGCACAACTAAGATAACTGCTATATATCATTTGGGCCTATTAGAGATAAGCACTGTTTAATAAAAGTATTATTAATTATTATGAAAAATTAATGAGATAAGGTAGAAAAGTTATGTACATTCAAGTTACGTGTAGTTGTATCTAGAAGATAAATAAAAATCTGAAAAAATATTCCCATGAATTTCAATACTTATTCACAAATAATTATTTATAAGTTGAACATATTGTTTTAAAGTAGTAAAGAAAGAAAGTTAAAATATAAAATGGTGAAGATTAGAAATAGAATATATGTAACTTTTGTCTGAATGAAAATGGCAAATATAAATATTGAAAAATTAGCAAGTGTAAAATGTTTTAATCTGGTTTCTAGTTAATGTTTTAGAGACAAGCGCCTTTTGGTTAAATGTTTGTGGCTTATCCATTTTCTGAACTATCTAGGTTAAATTTGTACCCTTGGGCAGAGTTCTCCCTTGTCTCCATGTTTCTGGGTCAAGTCCCTCTTTCTGTGCCCTCTGCTGGAGGCAATTTTTATGTCAAGGAATGCAAAAACCAATTTTAATATTAGCCTAAGGTAAACATAATTAGAGAGGTAAATTTTCTGCCAAAAGGAAGAGAGAATCTTGCAATGCATTTCAAACTAAATGTAATTTCTGTAAAAAAAAAATCTATTTCTTATTCTTCTATAAAATATACCTAAGGAATTTAGAGTTAGATATCATCCATAAATGACATTCATAATTTAACGAGATTCTTTTAGAAATTAATTTTTGAAAGCCCCTAATCATGAAATTTTGGCAAGATATTTAACAGATATTTTTCCAATTTACCAATAGATAGCAACAGCATAGAGTAAATATACATTACTTTATAGTAATTAATACCTATAGAAAGAATTCCAAGTCACTGGAAACTTAGAAAGTAAAACAAAACAAAAAAAAAACTTATGCTGAAGTGAACAGAGATAACATCAGTATTATTTAGAATGGCAGAAGAATGAGTCAATTGATAGGAATACAAATTAATTATAATCATGGTTCATGATAGGAACTAGTTTGCCTATTTCATTATCATATTCCTTCAGAATAAAAAAAATATTCCATAAGATACTGTAGAAACAAAGGGAAGGACTAACAAGGGAGATGAAGAATAAAGCAAAGCAAACCTGCAATGTTTACCATAAAAAATGTCAGAGGACAGGAACAAGAGAAAATTGCACGATGACTGAAAATAAGTTTTATTTAACTTTTAAAAAAGTTTCATGAATATTTTAAGTCCTGTAGAGAATATTCCAAGTCATGGTTTTCAAATTAACTTTCTAATTTTCAACAGGTTTTTTTTTCTACTCATTGTTTTACCCTTTCTATTGTTTTCTAGTCAAACTAGTTTTTAAATACGTTGTGCTCCTCTGCTATTCCACATCCTTGTGTTAATTTACAATCTGGAAGTTTAAATTTAGGATAAATAATATGGTTTTCTAATTAGCAACAGGAGCATCACAAACTCTGAGAGTAGGTGAGAACTTCAGCAGTGCCCAGTTATCAAAGAGCACTTCTGTTTTTCACCACCAGTATTTTCCTTTTCCTAATATCCTCCCTCCTGTGCCAGAGGATGACAGATTCATAAACCATGAGAAAATGGGCAGTCCAAAACAGAACAGTCATTACACCATTTTAGTGGATACATCTTAAGGCATGTTCCTCTCACATTTCCTCCTATTGTTGCAGATTTTCTCTTGAAATAAGTTTTACATGAACAAAAAGAATTAATGTATTCTCTCATTCATTTATTTAGGACTTATATCCAGCTGTGCTCAAGCTCCAGGAACCATCTGCAATGTGCTTGAACTGGGATGGGATTAGGCTGTGGTAAACAGTCACAGTGTTGCAAGTCAGACCCTGAAGAGGTTGACTGATGGAGGGATGGAGGATGAGGTCTTTCCCCTCCAGCTCGGAGCACGCATCTGCCACCCTGTTCAGCCGGCGGTTCTGAGGTGAATGGGCAGGTAAACAGTTCGCAGACAGTCAGGCTTGTGGAAATATTAGCTTTATTCGGTAGACAAGACTGAAGTCCAAAGCCTCAGCATCAGTTCCAGCCAAAAGCCCCCGGCCTTCAACAGACCCTTTCTTTTATCCCCCAGAATCAGGTACCACCCAATGGTGGGATCAGATGCCACCCAATGGTGGGAGCAGAATCAGGTACCACCCTAGGGTGGGAGCAGAATGCCAGGTCACACCCTAGGGAAGGGTATAATCACCAATCAGGGTAGGGTCAATAACATAATAATCCCATAAAAATGTTTACATAGACAACAACCAGGACTCCCTGGCACTGGTCAGAGGGTCATACAAAACTGAGGATAGAACCTAGATCAGAGTTTTCTCAAGTGGATCATATTACTTCATATTGCTCCCTGAGAGCATGGAAACTATGAAGGTTCATGGTTTTGGGAGTGGGTGATAATTGTGGCCATAACCTCCAGTGCAATTATAAAAGTTGGTTCATTCATTTAATGCAGATATGTTTTCAGAGTAGTGGGACACTGTGCAATATTATTTCAGAAAAATAATTGGTAAGCAATAAGTTTAGGAACCCATAATTTAGGATATCATACAACGTTGGCTAGTGCTATACCACATAAGCTCACTTAAAATATGATGGTGGGGGATATGGGTTGCAGGAAGGGAACGGGGAGGGGGGGAGGACAAATTTGGTGATGGTATTTCCCTGATTCAATGTTAATATGTACCTAAAATACTACTGTGAAAGATATGTAAGCCAATATGATCAAAATAAAAATTAAAAAAAGTAGATAATAGTAAAAAAATATGAACCTTACTAGTGCCATGGATTCTTATCAATTTTTGTCAATTGTCAATGTAACAGCATTTCCAAGTAATTTGAGGATATTAACCATAAAAATATTTGGGGGATGAGATATCACCCAAAGATCTGGAATGTATGACTCTTATGTTGGGATTTGGGTTCAATTATTGCACCTTATGGACCCATGAACATAACATCATCAAGCCCATGCACAACATTAAAAGGTGTGATTCTAACAGAAAAACAAAATAAATTACCATTTCATCATTTAATTTTAGAGATTTTAAATAATCTGTTTTCTGAGATAGATAGCACAATATCTTAGATAGAATTTGGCTTACATATTTTTAATCAATAAGTTTGATTTTTGAACATATATACTTATTCAAGAGAAAAATTTCTTTTTGTGTGACTGGAAGCAGGAATCTTGGAACTGAAGTCTCTAAAAGAACACTATAACTTTCTAAGCAGCTATTCTCTTTGCTAACAATGAAAAGGTACCACGACTTTAGTCTTATCTTTAGAGACAGCAAGTAAATTGCATAAACTAATTCTAAATTGCATGAATAACTAACATCCACAATTGTAAGTTGAAAATAAATTCAATAACTGGAACTAGGCAACTCTAGGAAATTTAGTGAAAAATTATCTATGAGAATTTAGTAAGAAGACTCTCTGACCTTAGTCTTCTTATTCAAATGACTTGCAATTTTAATAGAGATTTTATGGAGATTAGGCACTGAAAAGAAACCAAAATTCAGTGAATTGAGGAAATAAGTTACATAATTCTATGATCTTTGAAGACAAGAAAGTTTGTCACCAGACTGATTTTACCCATCTACAATTAATAAGGGCTTTCAAAGTTGCCAGAATTTGGCAATATATTGATCCCAATATTTCATATTACTCTGTTTATATCTTTCTGGAATAAACATATTACACATTAAATGAAGAGCTCATCCTAAGAGACAGCATCAAAGGATTCTATTTTTGTACATAGACCTTGAAGAAGACATATCCTAACCTTTATGAATTACAACCTAAGGAGTAAGAAAGAGGTGAATAAGAAATGAGAAAATCAGGTGTGTGTGTTTGTGTTTTAAGATGACAAAATCTTGCGGTTGATTTAACAGGCATCTTTGACTTTAAAAGTCATGTGCTGAAAGCTCTTGTAAAAATGACGGAAAGATAGCACAGGTCACACTGTCAAGGATAAACAATCATTCTTAAGTCCTTTATTCTGACCACAGTGAAACTTTATCCCTGAGGTCTTCCTGTCTGTCCATGCGTGCATGTTCATCTCAGCCTTTCTCTTGTTCCTGATCTTGCTTTTAAGCACAGAACTCTTGACTGCAAGACATTTGATTTCTGGTAATTAATCAGCTCATCATACACGCTGAGTTTCTCCCCTAGGCTCAGCTCAAGCGCGTGATCCAAATCTGACTTCTGGAAAAAACAGCGTTTCTGCTCTGAATGCACAGAATAAATGCACTGATAAACAGTTCTTGGTACAACATTGAATTCAAGTGGCATTATTTGTCTTTAAAAACCATAAATTGGGGGAGAGAGATAGCATGGAGGTAAGGCGTTTGCCTTTCATGCAGAAGGTCGGTAGTTCGAATCCTTGCATCCCATATGGTACCCCAAGCGTGCCAGGAATGATTTCTGAGCGTATAGCCAGGATTAAACCCTGAGAGCAGCTGGGTGTGACCCCCCCCAAAAAAAATCCATAAATTGTCTTTTACAAAAGATACATAGCAAAAAAAAAAAAAAAGAAACTAAAACTAAAACAAAAACAAAACAAAACAAAACCAAATCAAAAGCGAAATAAAGATAGGTTGGATTCCCTTTAAACAGCAAGTGGTTTTACTAATAAAAAGTTATCAAGATTTGTTAGTATTGTGAGATTGTTGCCAAAGCCTTTTAAAATCTCTGTCTTGAAGGTAATGCTCATTTTTTTTTTTTGTGGTTTTTGGGTCACACCCGGCAGTGCTCAGGGGTTATTTCTGGCTCCAAGCTCAGAAATTGCTCCTGGCAGGCACAGAGGACCATATGGGGCGCCGGGATTCGAACCGATGACCTCCTGCATGAAAGGCAAACGCCTTACCTCCATGCTATCTCTCCGGCCCCCAGAGTTTAGTCGTTCTGTCTTGAAGGTAATGCTCATTTTTTAAAACACCTTTTGTTTTACACTTTGTAAATTATCTCAGAATTTGTTGTTTGGCTTTTCTTTGTAATAACTCAATTTCTATTAATTTTATCTCTTGTTGGAAGCAATCTAAACTTACAGTTATTCCTAGATATTTGAAATCTTTCATTCTTTTCAGCTCTTTACTATCTGCCTCAATAGCCATTTGTAAAGTATTTTGTTGTAAAATAGTGAGTACACTCATATATTTATTAGTCTTATAGGTAATTTTGAACTCGCTTATTTCTATAAATAATGTAGTCCTATAATGGATTCTTTTTTCTTGCCAATTATTCTGCTCAAAACTAAGATTAATCAATCAATCAGTTGTCAAAAGCATTTCTGAATTGGCTTTATTTGATTTATAGAAGCTACACATGAAAGTTAAGCAGTAGGAAACGTGGCATATCAAAACTATAATAAACTTTAATGATTTTGAAGACAGCATGAATTTCAAATAAAGCCAACCTGCATAATTTTCTCCAAGTCTGGTTGGTTGTCTTACTCATTGCTCAATAATCTTCTTTTTAAAAACTATGCTCTTATCCATGTAAGTTATAGTCTTACAATACGAAGTTTCATTAGAGATGCTAAATATTTGTTACCTAGAAAATATTTGGTGATTCAAGAGACATTTTTGGTCGTCACAACTTAGGAGGGTAATTTTTACTAGTATCTAGAGGATTGGTTTCGAAATACCATACACATCTTATAATACTCAGGATAATATTATTTCCTTAACTTATAATTATGCATTTAAATAATTAAGAAATTAAGGGTTACATATAAATATTTATTTTCTATTTAATACAGAGATATAGAAAGTGTACAACTTATAAACACAGTTTAACTATTTTGTACAATTTCAACCATCCATCTAAATGATATGAAAAAAACCATTATTATCAATAATAGAATCATTAAATGCTCATTTTTTCCTATAATGACCCCTTGCCCTTGCTTTTTCATTACCAAAAATAACAACAATTCTGATTCTTGCATGCACTTTGAGTTGAATTGCATATGTGACAAATGGTAAAGTGTTTATTAAATTCCATTTATAAAAAGCACAGAGCCTAAAAATTGAAAATGGAACTGATTCAGATTCAAAAAAATAAGGAAGTTTGTGGGTATGATGCATTTACTTATAATTACTATTTACTGTTACTTAACTAATGAAATCATTGTGTTCTATTATAATGTTTGTGTTTGTTTTTCTAGGATATTTAATTGTCTACCTTCACCACCTCCTGCTGCCAGGTAGATGGAAAGACATCTGGTCTCTGGTCATTAAGTCATTTTGCTATGATGGCAATGGGAGATCCAGATTCACAAACAAAAGCTGACGGCTGGCCAATAAAATAGAAAGAAAAGTGTTCTCTAAGCTTTTGTTTGTTTTACTTCAAACAAACTCACATGCATAGAGCAAGCCCTCGAAGCAACCAGTAAATGGTGCAACTCTTAGACAAATGGGGAAAAGTGCATTATATGTCATGTCTCATATTCTTGTGCTGTTTTCAATTTTTCCCACTTCTTAGTTCTAAGCATATCATCCACATAAGCGAAATAAACCGTACTGGGTTAGAGCTCAAGTTGAATATAAAAATCATTGCATGTTGACCGTGAAAACTCACTCATGCTGAACATTTGTGGGTTATCAGGATCAAAGCAGACTTCGATATTTATCAAAAGATTTAGTCCACTGTGGTTTAGCCTTGATTAACCTGGTATGTATTGAAGAATTCAATAGAGTTAATGCAGGCCAAGCTTGAACTGTTAAAAAAAATCTTAGGAAATCACTTATCCTTTTGAAGAGATAGGTATCATTTTTTAAATATTGAGAAAGGGCAGAGTAACAGAAGGTTCAAACATGCTATTTGGTTGTCAAAATGTAATAAATTCTGCATAACTGAATTATAATGTGTATATTAAGAAATAGAAGAATAACTTTTTAATTTGCATAATACTTCTAATACTAATTTCAGATACTATGGGAAATCATAGGTATCTAGAGAACACAATTTTTGAAGTTAAATGCAAAACTATGGTTATCTCATACATAAAAATAAGGTAAAGAGATGTGTCAAACAAATATTACTTAAAATGTATTTCATATAGAGATGTCTGGATAAAGATGTTCTCTCTTGAATTAGAAATAAAGCTAATTTTATTGTTAATTTAAAGCAATGTAGTCATGTGTGGAGTCAAATTTTTATTTTGTAAAAAGTGGCATGATAGTCTATCGCTTTATTTAAATATTATATCACAAATGCTGACATATTTAAGTTATTATAGATGATTAAATAGTACTGATTTGTTGCCATAATTTTTAAAATAATGTTTACATTGAATTAAAAATATATTCATATTTGTAACTTTTAGGGATCAATAGTACTGGGAGTGAAAGTAAGGGGGCCCTCCTCCCCCACTCCCTGGAGGCGAGATAGGGGGAAATTGGTGGTGGTAAGGTTGCACCGATGAAGGAGAGTGTTCTGTTTTATGACTTAAACCCAACTACAAACATGTTTGCAATCATAGTGCTTAAATAAAAATATTATTTTTAAAAAAGAAAGTAAGGGGGGTGTGAATTAGGTAAAATTATATAGAAATAGAAAATAAATAATTATAATTTGCATCAAATCATAAACTATTTTTCAGGCACTCTTGGCATAAGAAAAATGCTCTGAATCAGTAGTTGAAAACCATGGGATAAATTCACTGAATCTAAAATCTTACTTAGTCATCAAAATTTGAGCAAAATATTTGCCACAATATAGTTATTTCATGTGTTTAAACATAACATCTTTATATTGTACATATATAAAACAATAACATTTTCTTTAAGACACTATGCTTTGGAAAAGTAATTTACTTTTATAAATTTAGATATTTTATGATCATTTTTTACACAACAAAATAGAAATTTGTCATTCGTCCCTTCAGTATGATTATAATTCTGTGCGATAAGGTTATTTTTTCTTGACTTCTATGAAACACATTTTGCTGGGAAATAGTACTAAAGTATAATAAATATGCAATATCAATATTATTTATATCACTTAAATCTGTACCTATAGAATCAATGATCAAGTCATAGCTTACTGGCATATTAATTGCCTCTGTGCTTTTCTTTTAGTGTAAGACTTTCTTTGCAAACTGAAATATACACAAATGGAAACATTCACAGAAATCTGTTAGAGTTACTCATTCATCTTAAATCAATGTTTCTCTGCATGTGGTCTTAAAATGATCCATTAATTCTGTGTAAAGTGGGTATGTCTGTAAAGATAAAGATTTCTACTTATCAATTTTGCTCTTCAAAATCTGTGTATCTGTGTGTTTTGTATGAAAATACAAAATATATTTAACATATTTGTAACTCTTAGATATTGAGAGTCACTGCTCTAGAAATCATTGTTAAGCTTGTATTGTATTCAGGACTAAAAATTATTCAAGAAAATGGAAATAATAAAAAAGTCTATTTGGAAGAGATTAAGAGTGAAACAACATAATTTTGGTAGAAAATATCTAGATGCAAAATCATTTAAGGAATATAATTTTGCTCCTTTTCATATGAAGTTTAATCTTATCACATAAATGTCTACATGATAAATATAATAAATTTGACATACATAAATATAATAAATTTGACATACATAATGCATGTTTTATGCATAGAAATAATCTAACATATATGTAAAGTTGATTTAACCTTGTATCAGGAACTGACATAAGTACATATTGTACCTAAAGAAACTTACACTAAGGGATGTGACGTGACTAAGTCAATATCATACAGCTAATAAATCGTAGAACTTCAAACAGGATATTTGATGCTGCATTAGATAATATGTTGAACATTGTCCCAGCTTTAATATTACATTGTCTTGAATCTGAATTTTGCCTTACTTGAGTCGGAGCTGAGAAAAAAGCTAGTTATACCTCATTCCAAATGTAGGTTGCTTGTGCTACCACTATCTGGTTGTGAAAGGCAGTTGTGCTTCAATTTTCTTTGACACAGAGGAAGTACATAAGCTAATGGTCTCCCTTCTAAGATATACCACCCATCATGTGTGATGAATTCTACTCAGCTCACCCTATTAACTGAAAAGCTGAGCTCAAATCTGAGACTGTGTCCAATGTTGAGGAAGCACCATTGGGCCATTCTAAGAGTTTACAGTTACAAGTCCATGAGGTAATGTAGTTGGACAGTGTTAACAAAAAGAAAATTGTCAGGTGTCACAATTTCACTATTGGAAAGAAGATGGTTTTTGTTTCTTTGCTTTGTTTTGGGGACACATCCGGTGATGCTCAGGGGTTACTTCTGGCTATGCTCTCAGAAATCGCTCCTAGCTTGGGACACCATATGGAACTCTGGGATTCGAACCCCCGTCGGTCCTGGATTGGCTGCGTGCAAGGTAAACAACCTACCGCTATGCTATCGCTCCAGCCCCATTATGTTTTTTATTTCTTCTTGTGTCTCTTCTGTTGTGTTTCAACAAATATTGAGGGGGTTCTGGAGATGTACTATAGACTAGAGCTATAGTACAGTAGGTAGTGCATTTGCCTTCCACCTAGGTTCGATTCCTGGCATTCCATATAGACTCCTGAACTCGCCAGGAGTGATTCCTGAGTGCATAGTCAGGAGTAACTAACTTCCTGAATGCTTCCGGGTGTGCCTCACCGTCCACCAAATTGAGGAGGGGAGAAGATGTATAAAGTACAAATAATACACTCATCGTGACTTTTTTTTTTTTTTTACCTATGCCAGAAGCTTGTTTTATGCTGGGAAAAGAAGAGCCCTAAAAATGATGCAGAACTGAACTCTTAAACATACTTAAACTGAATTTAATTCTACATATCCAGAGAATTTCAACCATCAAATAAAATCCAAAGAGTTTATGAATCTTTGACTTTCTTCTTGTCTTGTACAGTGGACTTTTAATTATCATGGCTAATCATAATAATTAAAAAATCAAAGTTATATCACCCTCCCAACAAAGTGAGACTTCTCTACCAACTGTCTCTGTAAGCTCTACGTTTTATGTAGAAATTCTTCACTATAATCTTCAATTTTATGCAGACTATTTAAAATAAGCATAGCATAACAAAGTTAAGAAACCCCAGATAATTAAAAAATATAATACAGAAAAAGAGTGATGACACATGTATATGGGCATATTCATGAATAACCAAGGGTAAAAGAACATCTGAAGACACTGATTCTAACATTGGACAAAATATTTATGGGATTATTTAAAAGTTTAGATTACTTTGAAGTTAGTTACCTTAAGTTTCATTAAACTTGCAAAGCCAGAGCAATAGTAAAAAATGGCCCACAAATGATTGATCCCTGCACCCCATAAGGTTCACAGAGCCCTATCCGTTGTATCTGAATACAAAGCCAGATATAAGCCACAAACATAATAGAGTTAATATTATAAACTCAAATAAATAAAAACACAGAAGATTTACAAATTATTATTTATTGCAGGAGATGAGCCCTGGGAAGTATTTCTCTGACAGCCTTATTTCTTAGAGTCCATCATTAAAACCTTTAAAAGTCAAGAGGTCAGATATTATCCTCTGTGTTGTACAGCTAGTAATATTTTTCCACTGGCAAGGTTAATGTAGAATTGACCATACAAAAAGAAATATGGCACCAATAACTTTATTAAAAATTTGAAGCTTGAGCACCAGTTTCAGAGCCATCCATTATTTTGTATGCCTTTCACACATTTCCTCAGTGTTTGATTACCCCACTGGACTTTCCAAAATTTTTCTCCAAAGCCTAGTTTTGTTACTGTCAGATCAAGAAGATAGGTGTACAAGTGGTATCACATGATATAGAAAACATGAAAAATTGACAAAGCATCGCTCAGAGCTAATGGGAATACAGCACAGCTTACTTAATTTAGTGTTAGCAAAAATGTTCATAGTATCCATAATAGTAGTAGACTCAAATTTTAATACTTTGTGTTTGGAAGAGTAACTTCCCTGTAACTGTGTACCAGAACATATGCATTTTTAGTGTATACTTCATCAGAGAAGCTACAATTATGCCAGCATACAAACTTTATATGCATGTATGACTAAACTGCAGCTATCATTCATAATACAGAGCAGAGTTCCGGTATGAAGAACTAGCAGGCCACCTGTCTTTATTGAAAGTGACACATTGGAATGTATCTGCAGTTGTTTGAATTGGGAGAGTGAGCCAAATTATTTTACCAGAAATCCTCTCGTAGGGATGGAATGTTTGCACGTGTATATTGTTACAGCGCTCAGGGATTGATAGAACACTTCACTATTGTTGGAAATCTGTCTCATCATTCAAGGAATGTATTTGGCTGGCCATCCGGGACATCTCATCACTTTATGGAAGGCTTACTCCAAAATGAAACAACAGATCTGACTGAGACCTCATTTATTCACTTCACTTATTTCTATCCCAGTTTCTTAGGTATTTTTCATCCCAAAAGCCAATGTACACAATCATTTACTGATAAGATAACATAGAAACACACTTTTGACCTATTACTGGCCACCTGTGTGTATTTTCAAACTAGGATTGGCAGAGTCTGAACAAAAAAAAGCCAGGAAGTAAGCTATGAAGACTTGTGTTTTACTGAGAGAGAATTAGACCTTTCTTGGGTGTAGGAGGATGAATCATATGCTTAGATACTGTGAAATTATTAAGTATATTGGGATTGAAATATAGATTTAAAACAATTGGATAATGATTGTTTTCTTAATTTGGGGGCCACACTAAATAATTCTCATGATTTACTCCAGTATTTGCACAAAGTTCTCATTCCTGATGGGCTTAGAGAACCATATGTTATGTAGAGAATCAAACTTGTGTTGGCAATGTACAGAGTAAACACCTACTTTCCTATACTCAGAACATTAATTATTTTTCAGATGTGATGATGAAGAAAATATATATGGGTAGTAAAAGTTATAATAAAAAACACAACTAGATTGGTAAAAAAATATTTATACAATTTTCTCGGTGTGCATTGTGGAGTGTTCAGTAACTTCCTGGGACTCTGCCCATCAGATATAAGCAAATTTTCTTTCTTCTTGGAAATTATCATGGCACAGACATATCAGTGTTCCTACAAAAGACAGAAGTATTCTGATTGAGTTCAGTTTTATTATTTTGTAGAAATGTGTCTTATTGATATATTAATATATTGATAAATGGTTAGATACAATGTTAACATTTGTAGATATTTTGTTGTCACAATTTTTGTAATATATCAGATCAAGATGCACTTTTGGTTTTGTTCAATATATTAGATATTTCACCTTTTTTTTAAATACATCTTTTATTAGCCTAGCAACCTGGGTTTCCCTTGGTAAATTCATTTAAAAGCAGGTTTTCAATATAACATTAGAAGGTCATATGTGCCCTACTCAGCCAACTTTGGTTACTCAAATGGCCATTATATGATTTGACATACCATGGTGTATTTTGAAAATTTAAAGAATGTTTTGCATGACATATTTTCCATATATAACATTAATTCACAAGATTAAACTTTTAAGTGTCCCTCATTTGTTGAAGACAAGTATCAAAAATTAGTTACACTGCAAATGTATCTAGATAATTTTGAACATATTTATACATAAATTTTAACTTTTGGGAGTAATGGTATTTGAAATTCTGGGATCCCAAAGGTATTTTTACGGCCTAGAGAGAGAGACCATTTTTAAGTGTACTCTCCTTTTCTTTGTGCTGCAAGCAGACATTGGCTCATGAGTCTCTCTCTTTTGATATCCCTTGGTGCCCATATTATCTTGGAAGTTCTGTTATCCACCAGAAATAAGATAGAAGCTTGTGAAGTTGTGCCAGTTTGACCCTTTATTTACCAATCTTTGACATAATCACACAGATTTCTTTTGTTTTAAGGTTTTTGCTGCTAATCCTTCTAGGAAATTATTGAACAGATAAAAATAACAAGCTTGGGAAAGTGGTGAATGTTAAAGATGTTTACAAAGTTCTTACAGTCTTATTCCCTTGCTAACGGTTCTTGATTCTCTTCTAAAGATAAGAACTGGAAATTTTCCTTTGAATGCTGTCCTGCGATTTGATTTTTTCAAAGCAGAGCTAATCCAAAATGTCACTTCTCCTCTGACGTATCTGTGAAGTAAGAAATGTGTAATAATTTCTCTTTGAGGATTCCTGACCCACTGTGGGAAAGGCTTGAATGAAGCATATACAAAATTGAAGTGTACTCCTGGTAATATTCACACAGGTGTTATGCATTCTGATATTTTCTCAAAATATATGACATTGCATTGTTCAAATTTTTAGGTTCTTTATCAGTTCTAAATAGTGTATTCTATTTTTTTCTAATTTAAAAATCTGTCCTATTATTATAGCATTCCATATCTTAATCACAGATATTGTCACCCCTAATATTTTCATAGCTCCCATAAGTAACTACATATTTTTTCTAATTATCTTTTCTTAGTGATTATTGTTGCTCTTTGATATTTAGGATCTGAGGGCAACTCATATACAACTGCATTTTCCTAGTTATCTAGTGGGTAAGTTTTAATCCTATTCATCTTAGAAAATATAGCGATCAAAATATGTTATATCTAAAATAATCAAAATTCAACTGGCATCAGTATAGAAGTTACTGGTTTACATTTAAATAAAAGCCCTGAACAAAAAGTCTCTGGGTTGGCTTAACACAGGAATTTAATGATAGCCTTACAGATAGGTTTACTGTATTTTTTCTTTATCTGAAAACCCTGACATCTACAGAGTTGGTTTTATCTTTAAGATAGCTGTTTCTATGATAAAAATGTGTCTTACACACACTCTAAGGGCTTCATATTTACGAATTTCTACCCCATCACTGTAAGTGAAGCAATGCCTGTTTCAAAAGTCTCAGAAAACACCTGAGGCTCAATCAGAGCAGCAGAATACATTCATCTACCGAATTCTGAACAAATAATTATGAAAGTCTTTTATGGAAATCAAAAAATAGTAGCAGGTTCTCCTGAGATTCATGAACTAAATGTGATGAATAGGACACGATTTCCCCAAACTGAAATGAGACACTCATGACTCATGGAGGAAGACTATGCCAAGAAATAATTACTGCCAATGCCCATGTTGATGCAATTCAAAAATATGTATTTTCAGGATTTTCTATTACCAGATATACTTCATATACCTGTAGGATTAAAGAAAATGATGTTATTAAATGGCTAAGCAATTATTCTTATTTAGACTTGAAGGAACAAAATAAGGCTTAATAATTCGTGATTTTTGTTTTTATGGTAGGCAATTTTGTATTTTAAATTCCATGGTAAATTTGATTTTAGCTATACTATTTCTAAGAAGTGATCTTACCTCTAGTTTTACCTTCAAAACTCTAAGGATAATTTAAAGGTTAGTATTAATCTATATTGGAGTAGAATTAGAAACTCTGAAACATAAGAAGAAAGTCACACCTAGGAATACAATACAATTTATTTTAAAATAGAGACAAATTTTATTTGATTTGTTAAATCATAATTTCTGCAGCACTTTCAGGTATACTTTTTTTTAAAGATGTATTAGTTCATCATGGAATGGGAGGATATATAGAAATTATAGCTCAAAGGATTATTTTATTTATTGCATATGGTATATTGTTTAATTGTCACAAAAAGTTTCACAAGGTTGTGAAGGATAAAGATTATCAATCTCACTATAGTAATCAGATTTTGGGGATTAAATCTTGGTGACTTTACCAGCAAATATTATTAACTTGAGCAGGTTACTTAATGGTCTATGTTTAAATCTCAGGTCTATTAAATGAGACATTTATTTCCCATTTTTAGAATAAAAACATTTTTAAGTTTTATAAGTTATAAAAGAATATCTTCATACTTTATGAAATGTAAATTTTTAGTAAATTATTAATATAGGGGCTGTGGCTGTGGCACAGCGGTGGACATTTGCCTTGCACCCAGCTGACCTAGCATAGACCGCGGTTTGATCCCCTGACAATCCATATGTTCCCCCAAGCCAGGATCAATATCTGAGCACAGAGTCAGGAGTAATTCTTGTGCATCATCAGGTGTGGCCCAAAATAAAAAAAACCTTAATAATATAATACTGCAGATGCAACATTTTATATAAGGAAATTTGGAGTATACAATCACAGTTTGACTAACTATAGCTTACTAATTGCACCTTCACCATTCCAATAGTTATGTTTTCACTTGCACATTCAAACATTATTGAAGTGTTAAAATGTAATATGAAAGTTGTACTTTGTTTATTCTGAAGAAGTACCACAGGTTTCTAGCACTAGATTTGACAGCCTGTGGGAGTTTAGTATATATAGTTGGAATATCCTGCAGGGAATCCTCATTCAAAGTTGACATTAGAAAAGACACAAGAGCCTCCTTGAAAATGTACATGTTTTTCTGAAAGAACTGGGGTACAGTAGACTTCTTCATTAGCTTTTACTCATAAATATGATGTGATATATCAGCTTGTAAGATATGATTCTTGGAAAATTAGGTAAGTTAGATGGTCTAGAAATAAGATTATCAGGTTTTAAATTATCTTGGAATCTGTTGCTTCACAAATATGAAAAGAACTGAAAGGCTATAATTTTAAGTGTTACTTAATACAGAAATTTGATAATATCTTCAAGGATTGTTTTGGTGTTATTTTTCTGCATATGAGCACTTAACAAGTGAAGACTAGAAAGCAGATATTTCCTCACAAAGATGATGATGTTTACTTTTCTACCCGGTGTCCTGTTTATCAGTCTTTTTTTCCCCAACTACTTCCCCTTTCCAACATTGTACACTTGGTATTATACTTTGTCCTACTTATTAACTCACAATTTTGTCTGTAGTCCTCTATTAAAACATTTTTTAATTTTTTATTTTTAATTATGAGAACAAAGATGCAAAGAAAGAGGACAAGGTAAAGTTACAGTGGAAGGATAATCACCCATACACAGAATTCTCAGAAGTCCCCTTGCTGATATCTTAACTTTAAACTTTCAGCCAAAGAACATTAAGATAAATAAAACAGAAACCATGTACAATTACTTTGTACCTCAAGTCCCCAGATTGTAATACATTATAATATTTCTTAGCAGCATACAAAGCAATCTAAATCCATAAAACTTATGTAACTCCTTAAACATTAAAGACATAGTATTTTATTTTTACATTTCCATGCACATGCATATTAGTTTAAATTAACCTAAAAAGTTTAAGTGGGTTTTTTTTTAAGGATTAGAGTCAAAGGAGCACAGTAAAAAACGGTGTTAGAGTGGCAATTATTGTTTGCATAGGCCCACCAAAATATGAGGGACATGGAAAGGAAAAACCTTGTCCTAAATACAAGGAGACCCTACCCCTGAAATTTCCTGGCATAAGACCAACTCTAGGCTCCAGGAAAGCTAGTTTTTCCAATCCAAGATATTGTCTGTAGTGCCAACACACTTTTATTTTTCACACAGTCTCTGTTATTGATATTATGTTTCTGTATTAAAGATCCTGGAATCTGCATATCCTACATTGAAGTCAGGATGTGGAGCATCCTCTAGTTTCACCTCACAATTAAAGGGCAATGCAGAGAGCACTGTAAGCAGGTCTTTGTTGTTGTTAAGTCTTTTCAGTGTTAAGGGAAGTCTCTTTTGAGCAGGTCGAAGTCAGAGCAGCAGTAGGGTCTTCCCTAGTAGAGGATTGCTTCCAGGTGTTATAGACAAACTTGGATGTTTCGTGGATAGCTTCCCTGGTTCAGGAGTGAATGGAGAATGTCCATTCTTCTGAGGCATGTGCCAGGTCATTATGTCAATGTTCAGGGTGTAAGGTCCCTTGCACTACAAGATTTGTGAGTTCCAATCTCTATTAGATAAGAACTTATTTGTATGTATAGTATTTTTCCATTTTAATGTGCCTATGCAAACAAGGAACAATGCCACGTGATGTTATTGGCGCATATGGGGGCCATAAGAAAAAGTCTAACAATCCCCATGATATGGTTCAATCATAAACATAAATTGGGGGACTCTTTCACCAAAATTCCTTATTGAACAGCTCACAAAGAGAAGAAAAGATAAAAATTTGTTAGAATAGTCACTGTATAAGAGAATATTTAGTAAGATTTATAGCTTTCAGAGAAAATACACATAAAATATTCAAAAGACATATGTATGTCTTTTAAAACATTTTTTTAATTTCACCTATGGCCCAACTTGTAATAACCTCAGATGCCACAGTGTGCCTTATTTCTTTTGGTTGATAAACATTGATCTAATATGGACTCATATTAGTTATAAATAACAGGAATAATTGTTTATGATAAAAATCAATGATTAGAAAATATGCACCAAAATTTAATTTAAATAATAGGATTTTAGCTACTTTAATTTTATATATTTTCTATATAATCCTTTGCTATGTGATTATTTATTTTAGATAAAGCAATCTTATTTTTAAGAACTATGCTAACATATTTACATATATGTGAACCTTCTACAAAACTTGACTATAATTATTATGAAAAATTTAGATTAAGAATGCATGTATATCAATATATTGTACATTAATTATAGTCTTTGGAATAGTATTAGAATAGAACTGCATGAAAAATAAAATTGTACACCAACTAATTAGTCACTATCCTCAATATTTGAAAGACACCTAGTCAATGAGATAACAGAAAGTCACACCATTCATAGACATTTACACATAAACATACTACAAACACCAACATCCAAATTAACTTAAAATATTTGATATTAAACTCAAATATACACATATTTATAAAATGTAATTTATGTCAAATATTAATGTAGTTTTTATAAATAACTTTTTAGCAAATTCAGTAATCTGTAATATAAATCATAACAATAAAGGAATTATGTTTTTAGTCGTATATATTTTGAATCAGAAGAGTACTCTTTTTTCTATCTATACATACACTTTCCTCTTTCTTTCTTTTTTTTTTTTTTTTTTGGTTTTTTTGGGCCACACCCGGCAGTGCTCAGGGGTTACTCCTGGCTGTCTGCTCAGAAATAGCTCCTGGCAGGCACGGGGGACCATATGGGACACCGGGATTCGAACTAACCACCTTTGGCCCTGGATCGGCTGCTTGCAAGGCAAACGCCGCTGTGCTATTTCTCCGGGCCCACTTTCCTCTTTCTTTATCTTTGAGTAATTTAGGCTCTAACCAAAACATTTAAAACAATAATTAAATAAATAAAGATTTATATATAAATAAATATAAAGTAAAATTTAGCTAATAGCTAATTGCATTTTATAAAGAGCATTTGATCTCACAGCTCATGAGTTTTTGTTCTTCAATGTTTTTGTTTTTCTGGTTTTTGCGCCACACCCCGGTAACACTCAGGGGTATTCCTGAGTTGTATTCCTGGCTGTGCGTTCAGAAGTCGCTCCTGGCTTGGGGTACCATATGGGATGCAGGTAGATCTAACCGCGATCCGTCCGAGGCTAGCGCTGGCAAGGCAGACACCTTACCTCTTGCGCCACTGCGCCGGCCCCTTGCTCTTCAATGTTTAGAAGGGAGTTTCAAAACAACGATATGTCAAAAGATAATTCTTGTGCATGCAATTGTCAGAAAAAATCCTGCAATTTAGTAGGATCTAGAAAATTTTTGTAGCAAAAGATAAAAAAAAAAACCAGATTGATTTGTTCTCTACTGTGCTAAGCATGCTCAAAACAACAACAACAACAACAACAATAACAACAACAACTATGTAATAAACTTAAAATAACTGCCAAAGGAGATTGATATTAGAGTAAAAATATTTAGAAAAAGATGTGCCATCTGATTAAAAAAATGACTTTTCTTTATTTGGAAGTAGGGCTTTTGCCAAAAAGGAGGCTGCTTTGGACTAGAATCTAATTCAATGCATTGTGTCCTATAAAATCCCTTTCTCAGCATTTTAATACTCATTACGTTTTGTTTATAAAAAAAAAGACAACTTTTTAATGCTTTCCCACACAAATCCAATCCATAAGATTATTTTTATTTCTTTATATTTTGGAAACCATTCATATTCTGCAGAAATGTGAAAAAAGCAGACATTAAGTATGATCATAATTTAGTTTCAATCTATTTTCCTTTGTCTCTACATTCATAGATTAACAATAATTCTATATTTAATCTTCAGAAACTTTGGTCCATGGTGCATTACTCTTGTAATTCTCATGCTCTACTTTCTCTTCACTTTGGCTAACTTTTTATTCAGTTCAATAAAAACAATGAAACATATTGATATTTATAAATGCTGAGTATTCAGTCAGAGGATAGGAACAACAACAGAGGTTATGAGAGAGGAGTGAGTGCACAGGAGTGACTTTGTTTCCTGGGTATTTTATGGTCATAAATTTGAACTCTCAGGATTTACTCAACTCGAGCTGCTGGAATATGCAGAGAGGACACAAGGGTCCAGGCAGGTTTTGTGTGTGTGTGTGTGTGTGTGTGTGTGTGTGTGTGTGTGTGTGTGTGTGTGTGTGTGTGTGTGTAGGGAGAACTGTTGAGCCCAGCTCAATTCTAACTTTGAAGGATTTTTTTATAAAACATATGTATTAATCTCATCTTTTGTTTGTATATGTTTGGGCCAACAATACCCAATGACACTCAGGGATTATTCCTGATTCTATGCTGAATTAATCCTGACAATGCTTGGGAGACCATATGGAGTGCTGGCTATTAAAATTGGAGCATCCTTCCCGCTATATTATCCCCTCAGTCCTATTAAATCTCATATTGATTTGTTTCACATTCTGCTGTACTTTAAATTCTTTAGAATTCTATACTATACATCTTAAAATGAAGTCCCTTGAAACTGGAACACATAGTTCATGCTAGAACTGTTCTAAACTGCACATTTTCTACTACAGGGTCCTCGAGTTGTTTGATCTCTTATTTAATGCTGTTCCACTTGTTTTGCCTCAAGTATATTGAAAAATTGTTCACACTATGTCTGTTGTGTTCTGCCTTGGTTTTAATCATCATGCAGCAAGGGTTAGTAGAATGACATGAAGGCAATTATACAAGAAAGTGATAATGACATTCATGTAGTTTTTGTTTTGTTTTGTTTACCTAATTAAAATATGAAACAATGAACAAGATAAGTAAATATACTTACAGTGAACTTGGGTTCCAAATTGATATTCAGTGCTTGCCATTCTCCAATCAATTCAATTCTAAGTTTTGTGTCTCTCTCTAGTGTTGTTATATTTATGTAGTTAGTTGTTTATAGTTACTTTATCTTTGGATTTCTCATATTCATAAGAAATTGCTTTTAAGTGTACTCAGCTAAGTACTAATTGGGAAAGAGAAATCCAAGCAGACATACCTGAGGCAGTAACAGCAGAATAATCCAATTATTTGTTTATGTGAATTAAGTAGATGTCTTGTTCATTAAAACTCAAAAAGTTTTAGATATCAGAAGCTTTATACTGGTTTATCATAATTTTCAATGCCTGTTATTCTCTGCAAAGCATTTATATCTAAATCATGGTAATCACATTTCATTTAAAACCCAACACATGCTCTGAAAACCTCCCACTCCCTTTTTCCTATTTGTAATTGGGAATACTGATTAATACAGTTCAGTTTTCCATTACAGGGTAATACAGTGATAAGATAAAGCTCCAATTTCAAGGTTGAAAAAAATACTGCTTAATTCTGTTTGATTTTACCTTGAAAATTTTGTTTTTAACCGGTGTAGTCATGTTCCAAGTAATTAAGGTGCCACAACTGTCTTTGAAGCACCAAGAATCTAATCACTTATACAAAAAGGGTTTTATTCCCATAAGTTAACTGCTGGCAATTGCAGATCTTTTTGAGCAATCTTACATTCCAAAGTACTGTCATACCTCCTGACAAAAGAATAGAAATAACTTGGCTTATTAGTGTCTTCTATAATTTGTAAAAGAAAAGTGGTTCACTTTTAACTTCACCTAGATTTTAGCATCTTTCACCAGATCAATATATATTATAATATTTTAATGATTATTTTTTATAAAAATGCAAAGCTTTCTGAATATAAACTCCACTTTTTGTTAGAAGAAACCAATCAGGATTTGCATTTAATTTCATTAGCTAAGTTAATTTTTATACATTTTTCTCTATAAACTTCAACAGACATATTGCAAAGCAAAAATTCACAATCATTCCTCTAACATTTAGTAATGCTTGCTTTCTTAATTTATGTTATTCACCCAGATTGGGTTTCTCTAATTTATTTATTTTGGGCTGAAAGCCAATAATTAGCCTCCTTGAATTTTTTACAATGGCAGCATTTTCATCTGTGACAAGTGAATAGTACTAATTAACCACTAAAGAGAGGAGATGATGATTAAAATGCAATTTAATAGTTGACATCTGAGGTGACTTGAGAACAAGATAGCAGTCAAAATTTATAATACCCAGGACCTTTTCTCACACATTCCAGAAATTACTGAGGGACACTTGGGATAGACATTTAGAATCATCTGACATCACACAGGAAGGAATTGTTCAATTCAACAGACTGTTGAAATATAATCTTAGAACTAAACAACTATATTTACAGTCACATTGTACATTTGGTCATTGATTAACTTCATGTTAGGAATTCTGAAGAAAATTTTGCTATAATATTTAAACACATGGACCTGCGCACAGATTTATATTTAACAGCTAAAGCAAATCGTAAGTGATACAACACTGAAGCAGCAATATCTGCCTTATGCACAGACATAATCAGTGTGATAGTGTAATGAATACATTACTAAATACTATATACTAATTACTGACCTGAAAACACTCATAAGCTCATGAGTGAAATTGTGTTTTAATAGTAGCCATAGAAATATCCCTTTGATATGTCATCAAAAACAATAATATTAAGAGAAATTAATTAAAAAATAACATTTTGCACCTAAAATTATGATTTATTTAAAATATGATATATTTAAATTTTAGCCTCGATTATCCAAAAACAAAAGTAGCAGAAAAAAGAACAAATACATTTGTTATGAAATTCAATATGTATGATGGTGATAATAAATATGTATTAATCTAATAACAAGTGATTGAATGAATGAGTTAGATACCTTACTTATAATCTGATAACTTTATAAACTTTTATATGCACTGCTCAAGTAATGTTATTCTACTATTCTCTAATGCAAAAAACAAAAAACCTCCACAAAAGCCCAACTAGTTAAATTCTTATAAAACGAGTACTTAATTTATTAAATTTTATGTAATCAGAATGAAACCTGTGAATTTTATTTTTAATTTTGGGATTCCATTCTACTTTGACAGTGACAATGACAATAACATTTTAGGCAATGGGTTTTCCAGCTCAGAGATCAATATGCCTGCACTTTAGAATGCCCACTAAGTTCTCTGATGCTGGTGAATACATTTCAGGGAGAAAAGAGTCATATTTTAATATATGCTTTTAAAGCCTTTGAAGAGTGTAGTTTATTTTTTTTTTTTTACTAATCATATCTCAGTAGATGCTACTATAAGATGCCATTTTACTTAGCATAAATATACAAATAGGCCCAGTTAACAAACTGTTATTTCTAGTCAGTTAAAAAAAAATCTTGAAAAAAAAAAAAGAGGGTTTGTTTTTGTAGTTTTTCGGCCACAGGATGCCGCTCAGGGGTTGTTCCTGGCAGCCTCGGGGAACCAGATGGGTTGCTGAGAAGCGAACACGGGATCATCTTGGGTTGGCCTCCTGCAAGGCAAACGCCCTACCTCTGTGCTATTTCTCAACTTCCCAAAAGAAAGTTTTCTTAATTTTTTTTTTAAAGAAATTACAAGTAATGCTTGATCTAGAAGTTACATGTTATGGGGAATAAAAGAGAAGGTGGAATGAGCTTAGAGAATGAGCTTCAGAACCTGCAAATTTGGTATCCTCTGCTCCCGTTTGAGCT